>NW_023994644.1:2500-252807 GCF_015586225.1 Lucilia sericata
GCTAGCGATGACGCGAGCGAGCGAGCGAAGCGAGCGAGCGAAGCGAGCGAGCGAGCGACGCGCGAGCGAGCGAGCGAGCGAAGCGAGCGAGCGAGCGAAGCTAGCGAGCGAGGCGAGCGAGAGAGCGGAAGTCGCGGAGGAGCGAGCGAGCGAGCGAGCGAGCGCTGCGAGCGACAGGCAGCGAGCGAGCGAGCGAGGCGAGGAGCGAGCGACAGCGAGCGAGCGAGCGACGAGCGAGCGAGCGAGCGAGCGATCGATCTATTCTATCTATCTATCTATCTACTATCTATCTATCTAAATCTATCTATCTATCTATCTAATCTATCTATCTATCTATCTATCATCTATCTATCTATCTATTCTTACTTCTCTCCATCTGTCTCTCCATCTGTCTATCTATCTGTCTATCTATCTGTCTATCTATCTGTCTATCTATCTGTCTATCTATCTGTCTCATCTATCTGTCTATCTATCTGTCTATCTATCTGTCTATCTATCTGTCTATCTATCTGTCTATCTATCTATCATTCTGTCTAACTATCTATTTAAAAACCATTACTAATTTAATTTTCTTTGCAGAAATACATGCCGCCGCCAAAGAAACAGTTGCCCTAGCCGAGCAACGTTTCATGTCAAATTCCCATGAATGGCAATTTGACAATGCCTGGCAGGAAATGCTTAATCATGCCACACAAAAAGTAATGGATGCTGAAAAGCAAAAAGCCGACTGCCATGCGGAGCATCAACGTCGCACACGTATTTTTCATGCAGCCGAACAAAAAGTTCAACAATTAGAGGAACGTTTTCGTCGCAGTATTACCAAATCAAGGCCCTATTTCGAGGAGAAACAAATATGCCAAGATCAATTACAAACCCAAAAGAATCGCATCGAAGAGCTACAACTGCAAGTGCAAACGGCAAAGAATACCTATGCCACTGCCTTGCGTAATCTAGAGCGTATAAGTGATGATATACATAGGCAAAGAGGAGATTATCCACAGCTTTTAAACACACCACCACCAGGACCCCGTGAGCCGGGTGTAGGAGCCGAGCTTAATTCACCCACTAGCACCACCATGCCATCCTTGCCCGATTACCATATGGAATTGGATAAATGTGATTATCCCTCCATAGCAGGCAGTCAAATGTCTTTAAGTGGTCAATCGGAAAAATCCTCTGAGACTGCTTGCAGTACCAGCAACAACCTCAATAAGAATGCTGCCGCTCCCTTAGCCATATTGGCCTTAAAGGCAGATTCTGAAATTGATGAAGAAGATGATGTGGTTATCAAGCAGCACGGTGCAGAAGATTATCCCGATGAACAGGTAGAAGACTATAATGATAGTCATGAACTTAATTCGGGCATAGTGGATGAACAAGATCTCGAAGCTTTAAGGCAACAAGTTAAATTTTTAGCCGTAAGACCCATAGAGGGAGGAGATGGTCAACAAGAACAAAATGATGTTTGGGAGCATGAATTGAATGCCACAGTGGATAAATTGGATCACTTAATGCTGTTGAAAGAATGTGCAAAACAGCAGCAACAACAACAGCAGCCACAACTTACCACCTATACGGCTAAAAATAAAAATATTGCAGTAAGACCCGACTCTTTGGGTGCCGAGGCTTGTCCTGCTCCTAAAAATCCTCTTATAAAGGTAACACAAGCTAACGAGGTAGTTAACAGTCTACCCAGTACCCCCGAACATGTAGTGAAACCCTTGAAAAAACTACAAAAGCTGGAACCCTTGCCCCTGGTTAATGTTTCCATGAGAGAAACTACCCCTACTCGCACGTCTTTCAAATGAAATACTAGATACTAGCAGTGGTTATAATAAACAACGTAGACGTTCGTTGGATTAAGTTTAGGAAGGAAAACTTTGTAAATTCACAAATTTAATATAGTACATAGCTAATAAGTAATTACAAAACAAATTGTTAGTTATGGCAAACTCTACTTGATCTGCTAAATAATTGAAAATTTTGAAAAATTTAAATTATAAAAGAAAAATTTTAGAATTTTAATATTAACAGCATTAACGATCAATTGAATTAACATTTAAATAAAATACAAGTATTTTTTTAATTTCTTTTGCAAAACTTTCAAACAAAATATGTAATTATATTTAAAAATTAAAATAATGTTAATGTGATAATTTATTAAAATTTCTAACAAAATTAGTTATAGTTTTGAAATATTAATAAAGAAAACAAACAATAAAATCGTTTCATTTGCAGCTTTAAAGCTTTAACTTTAAAAATCAAATAACAAACAAATAGTGTTAATTATATTAAATATAATTTCTTTCTTTTTAACTAAAAACTAAATTCAATAAGAAATTGATTGTGGTTATAAATAATTATAAAATAAGTAATATAAAATTTAAACAAGAGTATTGTTGAAAACAATGCAAAGAATACAAATTTAATAAAAAAATAAATAAAAAAGAGTTCATTGCAAAGCCGGTATTAAATAAGTTTTAAAATGAAAAGTTGTAAAATATAAAAGAAAATTACAAATAAAAATTATGATCTTACTTTTTATATTGTTTCTTTTGGGGGTTTTAGAGTTAAGGGTTAAAGTTAAATATGTAGATAGATAGATAGATAGATAGATAGATAGATAGATAGATAGATAGATAGATAGATAGATAGTTAGATAGATAGATAGATAGATAGATAGATAGATAGATAGATAGATAGATAGATAGATAGATAGATAGATAGATAGATAGATAGATAGATAGATAGATAGATAGATAGATAGATAGATAGATAGATAGATAGATAGATAGATAGATAGATAGATAGATAGATAGATAGATAGATAGATAGATAGATATATAGATAGATAGATAGATAGATAGATAGATAGATAGATAGATAGATAGATAGATAGATAGATAGATAGATAGATAGATAGATAGATAGATAGATAGTTAGATAGATAGATAGTTAGATAGATAGATAGATAGATAGATAGATAGATAGATAGATAGATAGATAGATAGATAGATAGATAGATAGATAGATAGATAGATAGATAGATAGATAGATAGATAGATAGATAGATAGATAGATAGATAAATAGATATATAGATATATAGATAGATAGATAGATAGATAGATAGATAGATAGATAGATAGATAGATAGATAGATTGATGTTCAATAAAATAGAGCCACCAGCTCGTCTATAGTTTCTCTCTACTTAAAATCTCTCCTACAAAGATTAGAGTTGTCTGGAATAGGTAATAGGCAACTTTTTATTTTGAAATTCCAAGTGGGCGAGTAGCCACGCCCATATTAAGAAAATATTAAATCCGTATATTTTAGATAATATAACAGTTAGAGTCCTCAAATTTTGTCGGAGCAACTTTAGTGTCAATATAATTATTTAGGACAAAAAGTAGGCGGACTATCATTAGGGGGTGTGGCACCTCCCATATAAATTAAATACAAAAATACGTTTATCTTGGAAATTATTACAGTTAGAATCTTCAAATTTTGCACGAAAAACTTTAACATCTATCTAAACCTTTTGGGTAATAAATTGGCGGACTACCCATGAGGGGAGCGGCACCTCCCATATTAATTAAAGACAAAAATTCGTTTATCTGGAAAACTAGTGGAACTAAATTCTTCAAATTTCGCACGAAGAACTTAAATATTCATCTGAACATTTTGGAGGAAAAAAAAAGCTGACTTCATCTGGGGGGTCTTGAAGCCCCCACATGAATCAAATAGAAAAATTCGTATATCTGAGAAACTATTAGAGCTAGAATCTTCAAATTTTACATGGAGAACTTTGAAATTCATGTGAACATTTAGAGCATAACGGGCGAACTTTAAATGGGTGGCTTGGCACAACATATATGAATTAAATACAAAATTTCGTGCATCTTGGAAACTCTTATATTTTTAAAATTTTTTATAGATAGATAGAAATTGGCGATAGATAGAATCTGGCAAACTTGCAATAATTTGCCTGATCTAATAAATTAACTTTTTTACATCTGACCACAAAATATTACGACAAAAAGTACCGATTGTGAATTGGGCAATTTTAAAAAATTTTCAATATATTCGCACCTAAACTTTAATTTATATTTAAGATTTTTATTGAATATTGTGGACGAAAACTATTATACGAATTATTAAATATATTTTTCAAAATTTTTACTTAAAATTGTATATTTCACTAAAATAAGGAAAAATTAGAAAATGTTATTATAATCAATAAAAATAATCTTATTTGTGGTTACTGGTCAAGGATCGAGATTTGTTCTCAATATTACACTAACAAATGTTCACAAAATATCTTAAACTTTCACAAAAAAAAATTAATTTTTCACTAAAAAATTTTAAATTTTATTGAAAATGAGAAAAATTAAAGAACACTATACGACAATTAGTATCAAAGATATTTAAATTAGAGTCATAGCACACCACAAAATACAAATTTCGAAAATCAACTAATTATTAGGACTGGTTGTAGATTTGCAAAAGTTTATGATTTGGTGAAATGAATGACCTCTTAATGGGTTTGAATAAGAGGTCAGGTTTTGATTCAAATGAGAATCTTTAAATCATAGCTGTAAAATTTTGATTACGATTAATAATCAATTAAATTATTTTTCAAAAATAATCGTATTGATTATTTAATTCTCTGGTATAAAATTTCTGATTATTAATTAATTACGGTTAAAATTAATCTAAAAATAATCAGGATTAATTTAAATTAATGAAAATAATCAAAAATAATCAGAATTAATCAAATAATTAATTTGATTATTTTAAAGGATTAATTTCGATTATTTTTGATTAATTTCAATATATTTGCTACAATTCTCTGTCTTTTTACATTACGTGTAATGGAAAACTGTTTTCCAAGTTACACACTATTCGATTATGTGACTTTTTTTATTGAAAACAATGTATTTATCAAGTTTATTTCGTTTGAAAATCTTGATCTCAGTACAACATATTAGGAAAAAATCACTGCAATCTTTTCGAAATGGGTCTCAAAAATCCGTAATTTTTAGTGGATTACCGGAAAAATAATTAAATTTTTCTTAGAGTTTTTTTTGGGAGGAAATTATACTAAATATATGGAAAATAATCAAAATTAATCCATGAAAATAATCAACTAATTTTTTGATTAATTTTGATTTTTTTTGATTTTTTTTTTTATTATTTTCATAAATTCCAATTAATTCAAATTACGAAAAATTATTTTTAGATTATTTTTGATCGTAATCAATAATTAATTAAAAATATTGAAAATAATCGTTAATTAATCATTAATTTCACCTTTATAATAAAAATAATCTAATTAATAATGATTACGATTATTAATCATTATTTTACAGCTATGCTTTAAATTAATCTTATTCGGCGGGCATGGGTATATTTTGAAATTTAACGGCCTATCATTTCAAAAATGGGCAGTGTCATATATGCAATTTTACTGTTATTTGTATATTTGCCGTAGTGATGCGCTAAATATACCAAATCAGAAGGTCCATTTGTATGGGGGCTAGGTGAAATAATAGAATATCAAGCACATTTAATATTCTTCGTTCTTGTGCCAAAAAACATAAAATCTTGAAAATTCCGGCCTGTTCTTTGCTCACAGATTTTACATGGATAGTCAGCTAGCCGGACAGACTGACGGACATGACTTTGAAGGCTCAAAAAGTGATTTTAAGTCGATCAGTGCCAATATTTTTGTGCCTTATAAACATCATCAGCTCAAACGCATTATACCCTCCCCATATTTAATTAAAGTGAACTTTAGAATCTTTTCGATGTTGAAGTTTACTAGAAAGGGAGGAGGTTTAGAAGCTATCATTAAGCAAATGGTTTATTAAAAAATAAGTATGTACAGAAGGAATAATGAATGTTCATTTATTAAATTCAATTATGGGATAAGCCAACTACTCCAGGAAATCGTTCGTACTAAACATGGTTAAAAATAGGAACTTCTTTTTGAAACATTTCATTTATTGTGTTTTTATCAAAGCCTAGTAAAATAGCCCTTAATTTTCTAAGGCCTTAGCTTGTTGCATTGAATTTTTGTTTACGGTGCCTATTATTACACAAATTTATAAGGCAATGACATCATTTTTTAAATATAACCAATATTTTGAAAACATTTGCTAACTGTTGACACAAAAACTAAAGCAAACCAATTTAAGCCCAAAATCTTCAAAAGAACTTATTAATTGTTTGGACTTGGTTGTTCCAACAATAATAACAATAAATTTTAAACAATAAAACTAAAAATACCGAACCACCATAAAACCAATAACATATTTTACACAACTTTTCTCATTTTCCCTACAGACGCCACAGAAAATCCACTAATTTGTAACTTATCTCTTAATATTAATAATATTCTTAATAATTAATTAATTTTAAACATATTATTTACTAATTTACACAAAAACTTGCATAAATTATATAACTTTTTAATATAAAAGTGAAAATATTTCCAAAAAATCACTTTACCTTCTGCAGTACACGAGACTTTTTTGTACAGGGCAGCCTCACGTTTTTTACAATTTTTTTAATTCGTTAAAAATAATAGCCGCTACAAAAATTGTTTGTGTAACTAAACGCACATTAAAACTTTTAATTTAATACTTTAGTATTTTGTTTAAATTAATTTAAATATGTAAGAAAAACACACAAATATTTTTTTTAGATTTTTTTTTGTTTTTTAGTTATAACACACGCACAACACGAACAAAGTTTTATCGTAAACTGTCAAAAAAATGGAGTCAGCTGTATAAAGAGTTGCCAACTGTGTTGGGTTATACACAGACAAAAAGCTATTTGATTACAATTATCACTGCTGACGTTAAGCGACTATCGACAAAACGGTCTATTTTAATAATACAATATTAAAATTTTTAAAAATTCAATTTTTTACAGTTTATAGCTTTTAAATATAAAAAAATCGAATTGTATATTGTAAAATAAAATATATTTTTATACAAATTAATTTTTTTATTAAAAAATTCTTTATTCTGTTCTCAATTCATTTCATTCCGTAACTAAAACTCCCAGACTTTTATAAAAACAAAAACACGAGTATGGCAAAAAATAAAATCGAGTATGGCAAACAAAAAAAACGTCACTGAAATTTGCATATAAAAACTTTTAAAAATGTTTCCTAGGAAAACATTTCCAATCGAAAATAGATGAAAAGAAAAGTATGAAAATATTCATTGAAACTTGAACTTTTATGAAGTACGAATATGTTAAAAAACATGTCTGCAATAAAACTTACTTACTTAATATTATGTAAAAGAAACTCCGTATTTCGAAAATTACGAAAACTGTTAATTTGGAAAACTCTTTTAAATACTGAGAAATAAAACTGTTCGAAAAATTTTGGATGTCAATTCATGTTTTAGAACTTGAAAACTTATCTATAAAGTTCAAAAATATCACAAGGAAAGAAAATCATTAAAAACTCGTCGAAAACTTTTCTGTGAAAGAATGTTGAAAAAATCCAAAATAATTGGTGAAAATCAAATTTAAAAATCTTCGAAAAGTCAAGTAATGAAAAAAAAAACAAAGCTAACTGTTCAATTCATAAAGCTTGAAACTCATAGAAAAAATACTAGTAAAATGCTAGTATTTATTTTAAGCGTCAAAAATATGTATATTCTATGGAAAACTGATCAAAAATGTTTTTCTCGAAATATTGCTTTTTGAAAACTACTCGAAAATTTCTCAAATTAAAATATATACATTTATTAGGTTAATAATAAAGTTAACTAAAGCCTAGGATTTTATTATTTGTTATTTAAAAGTTACAAAGATTTATGGAAATTTTATTTTAATTATGACTTTTCATACAAAATTTTAATATAAAATTTTCGTCCGAGAAACTGAATAAAGGGGTTAATTTTTGCAAAACTAATAATAAAAAAGTAACTTAGACTTTTTTAGAAGAATTTTTGTAAGAAAATTCTTTAAAAAAAACGCTTTGTGGGGAGCCAAGGCTCAAAAGATTACTTGATAAATGCAACACTAAATCATTATTTCTAAAACATTTTCGAATTTTGTATTCTTTAAATTTGTTAAAGCTCTCATCTTAATTTACAAACCGATTATTTAATTAAGAAAAAACAACTTCTTTTTTTCCTATTTTTCCTAAAAAATAAACAAAGCCATGAATACATTTAAGTTAAGCTTTTTTCCCGCCATTTTCTACAATATAAACAAAGTTTTGGCAACACTTTTTCTTAACTTTGACAAATAAAATGTCAAATTTTGATAACAAAAAAACTTTAGCAAAGAGGAGGCTGCCATATTTGCCAAGGAGGAGCAAGCATTTCTTTAAACATTAAAAGCAGCATGATTAGTTTTTGTTTTGTTTTATATTATTGAGTGACTTATAATTTTGTTTATTGCTTAAATATTAAGCCTTACAATATTTCCGATAACTTTTCGAGTTACTGCAATTGCAAATTTCTTGTGTGTGAGTGAAAAAAACTTAATATAAAGTGTGTTGGAGTTTTGTTGAGAGGTAAGTACAACACAACAGAGATTATTATATTAGTTAACTTTTCTTATAATTAAATTCTTATTTAAATTCTGCTTAATGGCCATATCCGCAGCTGGGTTACGTATGACACTTATGGTTTTTTGGGCAGGATTTGGTACTAGTCCTGTTACTACTGGCTTGGCCATGGTTGCCGTCGCTGTCTGTTGTTGTTTATTTAGAATTTTCACTTTCATGCCTTTCGACTGTAGTTTCTGTAGAATTTCTAAGGTCTTGGTGTCGGTTTTATTAGTTGCCGCCGCATTAGCAGCTGCCGGTGGAGGCATTGTTTGTGTGCGCTTTACTTGAAGGCCTAAATTTTGTAATTTATTTAGTATTTGGGCTGTTTGTTTTTCCTTTGTCGGTTCTTGTTTTATAATGGTAGTGGGTATGGTTGTTGTTGTTGTGATGGTTTTGCGGGCTATGGGATTTAGTACGATATTTGTTGGTATATTAGTGGGGGGTAGGGTGTTTGGTGTATTTTGTGTGTTAATGGGTATAGGAAGTTTATCTGTTGTTTTGTTGGTAAAACCATTTGTTGTTATAGGTTCTGTCTTGCGTTTTTTACAGGCATAGGTTTTGGCAGTATTGTTGGGGGTTGTAGTAACATCTATTTGTTTGTTATCTGTTGTTGAGGCAAGGGTAAAGTGTATTGGCACTGCTTTGGGTAGGCTTAGTTTTCTCTTGGCAGTGGGTCTAACCTTATTGGCCGTCAAATCAAATTGCACACTTTTGGGGCTTTTAAGGCTTTCTTTAGCCTTTAATTCCGTGCTAGATTTAGCATTATTGCTGCCATTATTATTTGTTTTAAGATTTTCTTTAAATTGCACAAATGGAGTTACCGCTTCCACTAATTCGTCATATTGTTTGGCTGATTTCTGTGCTGTGGTTGTGGCACTATTTGCTGTAACATCATTATTTAAATCGGAATACCATTTAGGATCCAACAATTCTTCCTCTATATTTATCAAATCTATAAAATTTTCCTCCGTTTTGGTGTAAGTTACTTCCACATCTGTGTAATCGTATATTAAAAACTGCCCAACAAGAGACAGTGGAATGGTAAAAATCGATTCTTTACTAAAACATAAATACAAAGAAAACTCACCTCCTTGATTCCTTTTAGAGTTTTACCAAATAATTGTGTAGCTTTATCACAATTATATTTGATATTTTGCTGTCCTTTCTGGAAAAGATTCTCCAAGCCATCACATTTTTCCAAATGTTGCCGAAAATCTTGTAAATTTCGCAAGTCTGTGTGACAATTGTTGCAGAGTATAAATAATTGTAGATTTTCATCTAAAAGTACCTCTCCCATACGTATGCAATTTAATGTTTGCAACATTTTTTTGTTATAATTTTGAAAATTTAAAATTTATGTTTAATTATTGTTTAATTTTTCGGTTAGTTTGTTTATGTATTTTTTATGTTGTAGAACTTTGAAAATGTTGATAAAAATTTTGTTTACAAACTAATGGCAGACGCGAAAAATAATTTGACAGCCAGAGGTGTTGCCAGATCAGATTTTTGTTGTGATAGTGGGATATTTTTTTAAAAAAGGATATTTATTTTGGTATTTAAAAGGCGAATTTATAAGAAATGAGGCAAATTCAGTTAATTTCACAATTCAAAGGCGAACTAGTTAAAAGGTGAAAGGGTGAAGGTGAAAAGACAAATTTAATAAGATGCTAGCAATGAAGATGTAAAGAGAACAATTCATTTTTTTTTCATAGGGAATCTAGATATGTTTAAAGATTTATAACTAATCAAAACTAGGATATAACTGTTTGTTCATAGAACAAACAATACTCTAAGGGCGGGTTTCTTACTACTCAGTTAAACTAGGCTTAACTTGCTGTTAGATTAAACTCGAAACAAATTTAGGCGGACTTTAATCGATGATTGTGTTTTTCAGTTATGGATTTATGTTCAGTTAACTTTGTTAGTATTGCCAACTTTTCACTCAAAAACGTAAACAATGAACAGCTGTTTTTTGCAAATAATACTTTTGTAAAATGAAAAATTTTGGAAAATTGTTAAATAAACATTTAAAACAATAATAAATAAAACAAAACAAATCAGAATATTGCAATTTACTTAAAATATTAAGTTTTTGTTCTTCCGAAATCATTGTTTTATTGTTTTTGTTAATTGTGTCTTCTCACTTATAACTTAAGTTTAATTGGCCAATAATACTCAGTTAAACTAAGATAATAAGTAACGTTACTGTTTACTGAAAAACACAAAACATATATTAAACTAGGTTTAAACAAAGAATGTAGATTATCTTTATCTGAAAAACCCGCCCTAATTTAGTGAAATTCTACGTACTTCTCTTCATAATGAAGAATTGTCTAATCATTTGAATTTAGTCTGAACCACCTATACTTTTTTAATAGATAAATATGAAGAAAAAACAATTTTCATTTATTTAAAAACATTTTATTAAACTTTTTTTTTAAATTTTAACTCATAAAAAGTCTTAAAGTCTAAAATCTGTATTTACATTTAAGAAAATCCCATCTATTTCTTTTTATTTTTATCCTTTTTGGCAAATCTGGGACCACCAAAACTCTTGCCCTTGTTGAATTTATTCTTACCCGCCTTGTTAATCAATTTAACATTACTAGTCTTCTTTTTGGCCGAAATCTTAGACATTTTCTGATGACGATTAGCTTCCGAACGCAAACGTAAAGCTCCGCTGCGGCTAACATCGGTTAAATCATTAGTGAAAGCTGAATTACCGCCACGTCTGGGTTTATTTGTATTACCACCTTTCGAGAAGGAGGAGACATCCGAAACGGCTGACAGTTTACCAGGACGTTTACGCAATTTAGAAATTTTAGCTCTTACCAAAGAAACCTTTTCGATTTCTTTCATGGCTCTTTCTTTAGCCAACTGTTCGGGTGTTTTAACTCTTTTAGCCGCTTCTTCCTTCTTTTTCTTTTTGGCACTTAATTCCTTGACGGGGGGACCATCCTCACCATCACCACCATACTCAGGACGTTTACGTTTTTTATTTTTATCTTCCGACTTTTTAGTTTTAGGATCATCAGGGTTAAGTGACAGACGTTGTTTTTCTTCTTCACGTTGTTTTTTAGTTTGGAACCAATCACGATGTTCATTTTTAGCACCCAACAATTTACGTTCAGTTTTCGATAATTGTTGCTCCATTTTGGCTATTTGTCGTTCTGCCTGCTCTTCATCCAAAATGTTTTCTGTAAATACAATTATTAAAACTTGTGCCTATCAGTTAAAGAAAACAAAACTTACGTATTTCCGGTTCTAAGGCTGTTAATTTATTGCGATATTTTTCTATAATCTCGGGGGGAATAATACGATTCTTTACTGAACCCTCAGCATTCTTTATAATATCCTTAACAATCTTTCTTTCCTTTTCACCGGCCAACGACACCGATATACCAGCTCTGCCAGCACGAGCTGTACGACCCACACGATGTATATAATGTTCAGTGGTTATGGGCATAACAAAGTTAATAACTGTCTTAACACCCACAATATCCAAACCTCTGGCAGCTACATCGGTAGCTATGAGAACATCTATTTGCTCTTCCTTAAACTTTTTCAAAGATTCCAAACGTTGTTGTTGCGTTAGATTACCATGCAATTCACCAGCCTTAATGCCCAACAAACCCAAGAGTATGTGAAGGCGATGAGCTTGTTTCTTTGTCTGTACAAAGACCATGCAATGATCATGGAAAGTACGACATATTAAACTAGCCAAAATTGGTTCACGATCACCTTCTTTATCCTCACGAATACGTATAAATTCCTGACGCAAATTAAAGGCTACTTGCTGATTGTTATTAACGAAAACTTTGACGGGTTTATTAAGAGAAACGGCAGCTAAATCTTTAACTTGTTCACTCATGGTGGCCGAGAAAAGCATAGTCTGTCTGGTTTTCGAACAAGAATTAATAATTTCTTTCATTTGTTCGGCAAAGTATTCGTCCAACATACGATCGGCTTCATCGAGTATAAGAACCTGTTACAGGAGTTAATAGATTTCATGAATATTTTGTATTCTATTTGGAAGTTTTTAAATCTGGAACACGTTTTTTAATCAGGTTATATAGACCTCGCTATACAACAGTTTTATATGATTTCCTCTTGAATAAAGGAAAAGTAAAATTTTCCTAAATTTCAGAGCGCAAGGATTAGTCATCATTTTAGGGTTTATATTTTAATAATATTAGCCACTCAAAAATTTTAAACGATCTAGTTTTAACTGACTCGAGTCTATAGACCAGAATAGAGTCTATTCCATACATCAGACTAGAGTCCAGCATGTCCTATAGTTATGAATCAAACCATAACAAAATCGTTCCCATATTTTGGTGGTGAATATATAAAACATCCCACATTGCCGAATAAATAACTTATTCTTTTCATAAACTTACCTCAATTGAATCCAAACTAAAACTGGGTGTATTCTTAATATGATCAATCAAACGACCAGGTGTAGCAATAACAATATCAGGATTTTGACGTAAAACCATTTCTTGAGCCTTAACATCTAAACCACCAATGGCCAGACCCACATCAATAGTAGTAAATTGACACAGCTGTTTAGTGACCTGATAGACCTGAGCACCCAATTCACGAGTGGGTACTAAAACCAACACTCTGGTTACCGTTTTATTATTCATAGGACGATAAAGTAAACGTTCCACGGTAGGTAACATATAAGCAGCCGTTTTACCGGTACCCGTAGCAGCACAACCACAAATATCTCTACCCAAGAGAGCTATAGGTATTGTGGAGGCTTGAATGGGAGTGGGATAGATATAACCCAAAACTCCGATGGCTCTCATTAAAGGTCGGGAAAGATTCATTTGGTAGAAAGAAGTAATGGCTTCATTTGATTCAATGGCCTCATCGAATTGCATTTTTTCACCCTCTTCTTCGGATTCATCATCACTGCCTCCCTTGTTTTTCTTCTTTTTCTTGGACAATTTTTTCTCTCTCAAACGTAAATTGTCATGTTTCAATTCGTCCTCGGACAAATCAATTTCATCACCACTATCCTCATCTTTGGGATTAATAGCTTCACCACTCTCTCCCTCTCTTTGCTTAAGACGTGCTGCAATTTTATCATCGGTCTTTGTGCGTGCCTTACGCTTAACATATTTCATCAAATCATCCCAAGTGTCTTGATTGTATTCCTTCACGGAACTAACAAATTCGAAATTTTTTTCAAACTCGGTTACTTTTTTGTGTTTTAGTTTGGTGGGTTGATACTTTTTCAAGAAAATATAAGAAAATTTATAAATATTTTATAAAATACCAAAAACGAGGTTTCCACTTACCTCCACTTCTGCATCGGAATCTTCTGATAGATTTTCTACTTCCGCATCATCTTCTATAGTGGTAATTAAATCCATATTTCTGACCACTACCATTTTATTTTTCTTTTTTAATAGTTTTATTTATAATTTAATTTATATATCATATATTTTTTAAATAATTTTATCATAAAATTTTAAAGAATATCAAAAACACTTTAACACGTGAAGCAAGAAAGAAAAACAATTTGTTGACAGCTAAAGAGTTGCCACTACACGAAAGCTACACAAAACTTGGTAGCACTTTTTATTTAAACGCAAAGTAAAATCCCAGTATTCTTAATAAGGTGGCCAAACGAAAACAAAGAAAATTTATAAACAAAAATTATTTAAAAATAAACACGATTTTATATAAGAAATAAAAGTCGCGTACAAATTTATAATTATTTATGCCGAAACTAACTATAGTCTTTAAATAAAAACAGTTTTTCTTTTCACTGCTTACAAGAAACCTACATTTCTTGGTAAATTAGTTATTTTCCCAACTCTGCTGTCTTTGCTTATTGTATACACAAATACAACACTGACACCTGTACGGTACTCGGAATTATTGAGTACTCCTCAAAAAACTACGATTACTCTCACAACACTATTTAATATGCATCGGCTAAAAAAATTTGTTCAGAAAAAGCGCGTTAGTGCAAAAAATAATTAATTTTCCTTTAAAAACTCTGCAATTAATGAAGAAAAACTATTAAATTACTTTCTATAAAACATAAGTGAAGTTTTTAAAGTGTCAATTTATAGAAAAAATATAATTTTGAAAGGAAAAAATAGCTAACGCAAAGTTTCTGTAAAATTCCAAAACAACACACACACTTTGCTCGTTCGTTGTGAAAATAACTTGGTACAGCCTTTAGAAAAGTTTGTGTTTTGGGACATTAATGGAAAAAATGCGACAACAACTTTTCTAAAAAAGAACAAAAAAAGTGAAAATTCCCATAAACGACCAAAGTATAAAACTTGACCTTGTGTGTGGATATAAAAAAATGGAAGACATTGAATATCTGGAAGAGTACGAAGATTTAGTGTTACCTGGTAAATTATAATTATTGCAAATGCAATTAATTGCTTTGCTGCCTCTGCGTTCTGACTCGTATGTTAGTAATTTTGTGCTTTTTTCCTACTTCTTGTTTCCCTTTTTAAGCGTTAAATTCAGCGGCTGCAGCTGCGGCCGCCGCATCGTCGGCCTCCACTTCATCAAAATCGAATAATAACAATAATAAAAATTCACAAAATCCAAAAGCTAATAATGACGACGGTGATGATTCTTCATCATCTTTAGATCAGGATATATTTAATTGTTTATTCGATGATAATTCAGAAGATGATGAGGATGATTTGAATGATTATCAAAGAAGTGGTAAGTAAAAGATGTTTATGGGGCGAAAATACATATTGCTATGGGTAGGGCTGAATGAAGTGAACTTATAGGCCTCAACATACTATACTTATTGTCTTGTTAGAGACTGTTAGAGTTGGAGACTCTGAAAGAGACTGATTATAATTTGATTTTACACAATCTGAATCTGTTACTGGTTGGGACTTAAATCCCGATTTTTTTAATCTATTTTTTATTAAATGTTTTAATTTTTAGAAAAAATTTAATTTTGTACTAAGTTTGTGTTTTTAGGAAAAATTTGGAATTTCTTAAAGAAAACTCCCCATTATCCTCTAGAACTGAACTAGAACTGAACTAGAACTGAACTAGAACTGTACTAGAACTGAACTAGAACTGAACTAGAACTGAACTAGAACTGAACTAGAACTGAACTAGAACTGAACTAGAACTGAACTAGAACTGAACTAGAACTGAACTAGAACTGAACTAGAACTGAACTAGAACCGAAATAGAACTGAACTAGAACTGAACTAGAACTGAACTAGAACTGAACTAGAACTGAACTAGAACTGAACTAGAACTGAACTAGAACTGAACTAGAACTGAACTAGAACTGAACTAGAACTGAACTAGAACTGAACTAGAACTGAACTAGAACTGAACTAGAACTGAACTAGAACTGAACTAGAACTGAACTAGAACTGAACTAGAACTGAACTAGAACTGAACTAGAACTGAACTAGAACTGAACTAGAACTGAACTAGAACTGAACTAAAACTGAACTAGAACTGAACTAGAACTGAACTAGAACTGAACTAGAACTGAACTAGAACTGAACTAGAAATGAAATAGAACTGAACTAGAACTGAACTAGAACTGAACTAGAACCGAACTAGAACTGAACTAGAACTGAACTAGAACTGAACTAGAACTGAACTAGAACTGAACTAGAACTGAACTAGAACTGAACTAGAACTGAACTAGAACTGAACTAGAACTGAACTAGAACTGAACTAGAACTGAACTAGAACTGAACTAGAACTGAACTAGAACTGAACTAGAACTGAACTAGAACTGAACTAGAACTGAACTAGAACTGAACTAGAACTGAACTAGAACTGAACTAGAACTGAACTAGAACTGAACTAGAACTGAACTAGAACTGAACTAGAACTGAACTAGAACTGAACTAGAACTGAACTAGAACTGAACTAGAACTGAACTAGAACTGAACTAGAACTGAACTAGAACTGAACTAGAACTGAACTAGATCTGAACTAGAACTGAACTAGAACTGAACTAGAACTGAACTAGAACTGAACTAGAACTGAACTAGAACTGAACTAGGACTGATCTAGAACTGAACTAATACTGAAGTAAAATTTTAAATTCTAATAAAAATAGGTTTATTTAATTTTTAGTGAAATTTTTCATTTCGCATTTGGAAAATTTTTCTTTTTTTTTTGTTTCTTTATTTTTTATTTCATTTACTTTTATTTCTGATTCTTTTCGTCTAGAAAACGAAACTGCTTTAAGAAGAAATTCAGCATCTTTTGATTCCTATGACTCTTTAGATGATAAAATTGATGAACTAGGTATTAATATTAATACATATTTTAAAGTTTTTTTTTAACTTAATTATTAATAAATGTTAATTATATTTATATTCCAGGAGCAAAAATTATACAAAAAGTAGAAATATCAAGACAAGAAATCACAACTAATTTTAATACAGATGAGAAAACAGCTAATAAAAGTAAGTTTTTTTCGGTTAAAATGATTAAAACGATTTTAAAAAGTAAACTTTTACCGTTCTCTAGTAACTTCTTCAACACCCAAACCTAAAACTTTCCCAACAAAAACCAGTGGCGTTAATACGCAAACCACACCTAACCCTAGAACTCAAACAACACTTGCCAATAAACCCAAATCAATAGCTACTGTTAGACCAACAGTACAGAATCAACAACAGAATTTACAAAATAAAACAAATTTATTACAAAGAACAGCAGCAGCACGTTCAACTTCCTCTATATCAACAACCACATCATCATCCATAAGCCAACGACAAAAACCTACCACCTCCACCTCTTCTACATCAGCAGCAACATCTTCACGACCAGTGCAATTGCCAGCATTAGCACGTAAACCTTTAGCATCAGCAGCCAGCACATCAGGATCAGTTAAACAAGCTTCTTCCTCAAACAATCCTAAAGCTACAACCACAGTTGTAAAAAAGGTAACCAAACGTCCTGCTACTATAGTAAGACCTGAGAAGATTATTACAAAAGATCCTGCCAATGATCCTTTAGGTAAAGTTAAAAAAAAAACTTCTTTTTAAACAAATTTCTATTTATAATTACTTGAACTTTCTAGATCTAGACGATCTATCGGAAGCAGGCTCTGATAACTATTCTTTATCAGACATTTCTGGAGAAACTTATAATTCAATTAGTGAGTTTGATGATGATGATAGCAATGATGAATACTATTCCGGTGACGATTACTATGATGATGAAGACGATGAAGATGTCTTAAGTCATAGTTCACAAGTTATAGAATTATCTAATGATTCCAGTGGTACGACTTCTAATTTGGGTAAGTAACAAAAATGTATTTTATCGTATTTTGTAAAACATTTCGAAGCTAGGCTATAGACTAGACTATAGTCCAAACTATGGCCCAGACTACAGACTAGAGTCCAGACTATAAAGTAGAATATAGTCCAGACTATAGATTAGACTACAGTCCAGACTATGGACTATACTATAGTCTTAACTATAGACTATACTACAGTCCAGACTTTAGACTAGGCTATAGTCCAGACTTTAGACTTGTCTATAGACCAGACTATATGCTAAATTAGATTATAGACTAGAATTTTTTGAATTGTATTACAATTGTTAATGTGTTGTCTTGAGAATAAATTTGCGTAATTATAGATTTTGTTTCTTTAAAATCATTAACAATTGTAATGAAATTGTTGTTATTATTGATCGATGTTTATGTCCCACATCGATCAAATGTTTAGTTATTTATTTAAATAAAAAAAATCAAAAAATTTATAAACGTTTGACTTGTAAAACAAAAACATAAAATACAACACATATTTAGAAGATTATCGCGCCTCAACACCTTCACCCGTTATATCAGACGATAGTGCTACACCCAGCAGTTCTTCTGGTTTTAAACTACGCAAAACTAAAGCCATCAAGCCATACGAGCATCCACTAATAATCGAAAGTGTTTTAACAAAGGGAGAAAAACCAAAATTATTGGAACTCCTACAAACATACAATTTACTCGAAGATACTGGAGAAGAGGAAGAAGAAGTTAATATTGTTATTGATATAACAGCCTCCAGAGAAAATTTAGTAGATAGTTTTGAACAAGCACCCACCACCACGGCCACAACCACAACGAACCCGTCATTAACAAATCCAACTACACCAAAGCACTCCAATAAAACGAGTAA
This sequence comes from Lucilia sericata, assembly GCF_015586225.1. Classification (NCBI taxonomy): domain Eukaryota; kingdom Metazoa; phylum Arthropoda; class Insecta; order Diptera; family Calliphoridae; genus Lucilia; species Lucilia sericata. The sequence continues at coordinate 21,244 of NW_023994644.1, forward strand.
GTTGTTAAAGTTTGTTTGTTTTATACTGGAGTTATGCATTAATTATTAATCTTCTATTTTGTCTTTTATTAGATAAGAAAAGAACTAAAAAGAAAAGTGTTAAGAATATGGATTACAGAGGCATAAGTTCGCCCGGAGGTGCATCGACTGATTCGGATTTATCGGCGGTAGAAGAACTGCTGGAAGAATCGTATGCTGAGGCCATGAAACATAAAGTTAAATACAATCCAGAGATAACACTGGCAGATATTGAATTGGAAGGCGAAGAAGAGGTTACAGCGGAGGTGGAAATTATTCAAAAACAGGAGGAAAATAAATATAAATTAGCAAAAACTGGTGTTGTAATTGATTATGACGATAATGCTGTAGAGGAAGTTAGTGAAGATAAAGGAAGTAACGAAAAGCAACAGGAACAGAAAGTTAGGGAAGAAAGTGTCAGGGAAGCAAAGGAAGTGGAAAATAAGGAACAAGAGAAATTAACAAAAGAAACAAAGGAGTTGGAAGAGTCGAAAGAAATGGAAGTTAATAATGAAAAATTAACGGAAGGTGGTTTAGAAACTAAAGAAATACCAGCAACTGCTGCTGAACAGAGTGCTATTATAAGCGAATGCTTTTTGCCTGCAGAAACCCAAGATAGCCAGGAAGCTACAAATTTAAAACAAAATATCACGGACTCACCACAAACACGCAAAAAGAAACGTTTTAGAAATTTAAACACACCAGAAACCAATGAAGAAACGCCTGCACCATTGCTTAGCTTAGATGATGTAGATGATTTTAAAGGCTTTGAAGAGCAACCCACTACTACGGATAACAAAACTGATTTGGAAACAAAAGTCCTGGAGACACCCAAAAAATCTTCAAACACTAGTTCTGTAACAGAAAAAGCTTCTAGCTCCTCCTCAGCTTCATTTAAAAGTCCTACAAATTCTCATAAATCTTTAAAGGATAAAACAAAAGAATCTAGTGAAAAAAGCTCCCGCGATAAAGATACAAAAGATAAAAGTTCCAAACATTCTTCAAGTAAAAGTTCTCGAGACAATTCAAAAGATAAAAGTTCAAGGGAAAGTTCTCGTGATAAAAGTTCACGAGAAAGTTCTAAAGATCGTTCACGCGAAAGCTCTAAAGATCGTTCTAGACATAGTCATGATAAGGAAAGCAAACGTCATCATCATCATAAGGAACATAGAAGATCTAGTGATTCTAAGGATCATAGAAAATCTAGTGATTCTAAAGAATCTTCTAAATCTCGAGAATCTAGCAAATCTAGAGAGCACAAAGAAACAAAAGACACCCACAAAAGTTCAAGTGCTAAAAGAGAACACTCAACAGAGGGAGGGAAAGAAAAGACAAAGGAAAAACAGGATATAAAAGAAACAAAACCTATAAAAACAGAAACAAAAGATTCTAGTAAAAGTTCTGACATTAAAAAAGAAAACTCACAGGAGGGAACGAAAGAAAAGTCTGCAGAAAAGAAGGATATAAAACCGAAAGAAGTGGAAAATGATACAGCTAAAACCAGTAACGACAGCAAGATTCCCAAAGATTCAGATAATAATAAGAAGGAGTCCAAAGATCTCAACAAAACTTTGGAGAAAAAGGATATGGAAAAACCTAAAGAAAAAGTAGCTGAAAAATCCCTTAATACAGCTAAGGATAAAACCAAAGATCCTCCTGCTAAAACAACAACATCTTCAAGCAAAATTACAACTACTTCTTCAACCCCTACTAGTTCACGTGATTCTTCAAAAGAACGTAAAAATTTGAGTAAAACACCCAATTTAAATAAAAGTAGCTCGAGTAGCAGTATTAGTAGTAATAAAACTGATAAGTCTGATTTCTCTAAGAAACCTAAACCTACCGCAGATCTAAATAAATCTTTAAATACTAAAACTGATACAAATAAACCCAATAATCCTACTACAACAACGGCAAATAAATCTACAACCAAGACTGCTTCCCCCGTTAAAGTGTCTAATACAAATGAAAAACCAAAAGTTGAAACTAAAACTTTGTCAGAACAAAAGGAGGGAACTAATACAAAGGAGTTGCCGAAATCTAAGGAATCGGTTAAAGAACAAACATCGGCTATCTCTGCTAAAGAACAGAAATCAGATAAATCTGAAACTAAAACGACGACTGAAACAACTAAAGTTGCAACACAGAATCCAGTTGTTGCTAAAACTCCTAAAGTTGATTTAAATACTTCAAAGACTTCATCAACTGCTGCCTCATCCTCTAAAACTAATACTACTGAAGGACCTAAAAAGGATTCCAGTTCTGACTCTAAAAAAACTAGTGCTGAGACCAACAAAGAGAAAAAAGACTCAAATCAAGCACCATCCAAAGCAGTGGAAGTTAAAAATACTGACAAACCTACTGCTGAGGAAAGCAAAACAACTAAAGAGAAAAAAGAAGATCCTCCTGCAACTAAAGATACTAAAAATACCAACAACCAAACGCCTTTAAAAACAACATCTAAAGAAACTATTGTTACACAAACCAGCAACAAACAAACTCCACTTAAAACGCCGGCTAAAGGAACCAGTATTTCGGGAACCAATACAAAAAACACAGAAACAAAACCTCAAACTTCTGGAATATCGAAAACGCCCATAAAAACACCAGCTAAAGAAACTTCTGTTACACAAACCAGTAATAAACAAACTCCAATTAAAACACCTGCTAAAGGAATTTCGGGCAGCAATACAAAATCCACTGAAACAAAACCTCAAGCTACTGGAAAACCAGAAACTAAGGAAACTAAAGATGTCAATGCTTCGAATGCGGGAAAACCCGAGGATCTCAAAGCTCAAGAAAAGTCGGCAGATTTCAAGAAACCAATACAAAGTTCCAAGAATACTACAGCCACGGAACAAGCAAAAAGTTCGGAAGCTAAGACTAAGGATAATAAAAGCATACCAATGTCACCGAAAGCAAAACCTAAACTGAACCAGGTACAGACACAGAAAACTAAATTAGATGCAACAACAAATAAAAAAGTTGAAACTACAACTGAAAAAGAAAAGCAGGAAGTGGTTAACAAACAGCAAGCTACTAAGACCATCAGTAATGTAAAGTCCGAGAAGCCTAAAGATATAAAAACAATAGAAACTATAACTCCACAAAATCCTAAAACGGAAACTAGCAAAACAAAAGATGCTACAGTTACTGAGAGTACAAGTCAGCCACTAAAGAAATCTCAAAGTGAAAAGGAGATAAAAATGATGACAAGAACTAATACAGACACTTCTAAAGATACTAATAAAGAGATCTCAGTTCCCGAAACTAAAGAAGCAGTCCCACAAGAGACCCCCAGCTCTTCTGCTAAGCAGCCTCTTAAAGAAACTGCAGCAACTAAAACCGATCTAAAAGAGACTGAAAAGGCAACAGACAAAAAACAAGCCATACAATCAAAGACAGACGAATCAAAGGCAGACAAAACTAAACTTCCACAAAATACCAATAAAGAGCAAACGGAAAAAGAGCAGAAAGTTAATGTTAAAGAAACAACTCAAAGCAAACAAAGTATAAATCCCAATGATTCAAAAACTGCAGCAAAAACTCAAACTCCACAAAGCACAAATAAAGATGCAAAACCAATAGCAAAAGATAAACCTACAAATACAAACATAAAATCCACACAATCTCCCAAACCCACTAAAAAAGTCATAAAAGTTGTGAGTAAAACTGTAGAAAATAAAACGCCGCAGATTACAAAGGCCTCCAACATGAAAAAGGAAGATGTTAAGGCTGAAAAAGAAACAAAGGATTCAAAAGAGTCAACAGAAAATGCAAAAGAAGTCACCAGCAAAGATCAGAAAATGGAAGATTCTAACATCAAGGAAGCAACAATAAAAGATGGTCAAAAGGAGGTGGCTACAACCAAGAATGAAGCAAATATAAAAGAGGAAACAATTGGAAAAGTTAAGGAGGCGACAAAGCTCCAGGATGCCATAATAAAAGAGACTGAGACTGCAACAAAGATAGAAGAAAAGGATGTTAAAGATACCAAGGAAACTAAAGTAACTTCAGATGTTTCTTCAACTAAAGAAGTAACAAAAGTTGAATTATCTAAAAAAGAAACAAAAGTTGAATCATCTAAAGAACAAACAAACTCTGAACAAGCTAATGATACTAAACAATCCGTAACGGACACAACAGAAGAAGATAAGAGTGAAGTGGCAATTACACCAAGAATAACTAGAAGTCGTTTGGAAAATATCAAATCAAATGAAGAATCTAAGGAGGGAAAAACTGAAAGAACACAATCACCAAAAGCTAAAAAATCTAGTGAATCTCAAGCAGAAAAATTGGAGAAAAGCAAAGTTGAGAAAACAACTAGTGAAGAAGAGAATTTGCAAAAACTAGAAACAAAAAAGAAGGTGGGATTGAAAGAAGTTGTTAAAACTGAAAGTAAAACTAAAGAGAAAGAAACTGCGGAAAAGTCTCAAAAAACTGAAGAACTTGAGGATAAAACTTTAAAAACTGAAACTACAAAAGAGGAGAAGCTAGAGAAGGAACATGTGGATAAAGCACAAGTTAAAGAAGAGAATAAAACTTCAAAGGCTAAAGCTACAAAACAGGAAGAGGAGGAGCAAAAGTCAACCAGTGAAGTTTTAGAAAGTGAAAAGGAAGAGAAGCACTTTGAACCAAGAAAAACTAGAAGCCATGGTGAACAGAAAACTGAGGTAGACAAAGAAAAAACTGAATCATCCGCCTCAAAGGAAGATTTAACCAAACAAAAGGAAGATAAAGATCATGTTAAACCTAGAATAACCAGAAGTCGTGCAGAACCTAAACAAGAAGATGAAGCGACACAACTTCAAATCGACGAAAAAAGTTTAGATAAAGAGAAAAAAGACTCAAAGGAAACAACTCAACAATCTGAAGAAAAATTGACAAAACAAAAGGATTCTGATAATCAAGTGGAAGAAGAAAAGTCTGAGACAAGAACAACTAGAAAACGAGGAGAACTTAAAGCTGAATTGGGAAAAGATACTAAGGAGACTGAAGCTAAAATTACAGAAGAAACAAGTGCAACACTAGATGATTCTAAAACTCAAACGGATGAAGGAAAATTAGAGACAAGAACTACAAGAAAACATACTGAATTAAAGAAAGAAACAAAGGAAACGCAAGCTGAAGTTACAGAAGAAAATGATGCAACACTTGATGAGACAAAAACACAAACGGATGAAGAACAATTTGAACCGAGAAAAACTAGGAAACGTGGTGAAGTTAAAGCTGAATTAGAAAAAGAAACAAATGCAACTCCAGCTGAAATTATAGAAGAAAAGGCAGCAACACTAGATGAATCAAAAACACAAACAGATGAAGAACAGTTGGAACCCAGAAAAACTAGAAAGCGTGGAGAACTTAAAGAAACAAAGGAACAAACACAAGCTGAACTATCGGATGAAAAAGGTGCAACACTCGATAAAACACAAACGGAGGAAGATATTAATGAATCCAAAAAGACTAGAAAGGGGGGTGAACTTAAAGAAACAAAGGAACAACCACAAGCTGAACTATCTCAAGAAAAAGGTGCAACACAAGAAAAAACTCAAATAGAGGAAGAACTAAGCGAACCCAGGAAAACTAGAAAACGGGGAGCACATAAAGAAACAAATGAAGAGTCTCAAACTGAAGATGAAGAACATTTGGAACCCCGTAAAACTAGAAAACGAGTAGAGCATAATGAAACAAAGAACATAACACAAAGTGAAGTTTCCAAAGAAAAAATTTCATCTCAAGATGATAGTAAAATACTCACAGATGAAGAACATTTTGAGCCGAGAACCACTAGGAAACGTGTGGCCCAAAAAGATGAACAAGTCAAAGAAACAACTAAAACAACACAAATTGAATCTTCTGAGGAGAAATTATCACAGCAAGAACAAACCAAAGAGGAAACTCTTGAACCTAGAAAAACAAGAAGTCGTGCTGAAATTAAAGAAACAGCAGAGAAAGAAACAACTGCTGAAGTTAAAGAACAAGCTGAAAATAAAACAACTGAAAAGATTGCAGCAGCAATACAAGAAGAGAAAGATAATTCTGCAAAACAAACAGAAAAACCAACAAACCATGATGATAATAAAACACAAACAGATGAAGAACATGCCGAACCGAGAAAAACTAGGAGTCGTGCAGATATTAAAGCAACTCAAGCTGTAAACCCAGAAAATGAACTTAAAGAAGGAAAAGAAACAACAAAAATATCTTCGGTTGAACCGTCTACGGAAAAAACTTCAACACAAGATGCGGCAAAACCAGAAAAAGATACCCCAGAAACTTCTACTGTTGAATCGAGTTCAACACTAGAGGATTCAAAACTTTCCACAGAAGAGCAAGATAAAAAGCCCTCGAATACCAAAAAACGTACAGAAATTAAACAAAAACTCTCAAATGCCGATGAAAAAACTGAAATATCTCAATCAGAGGACATAACCTCTAACGTCGACAAAAAACCTGCCGAAGAATCGCAATTGGAAAATGAAGACGTGATCGCAGAACAAGCAGAGTCTTCAATGTTTGATACACTCTCAAAATCCCAACAAGACAGTATCAGTTTAGATGCTGATATGTCTGGCAGTGAATGCTCCTCTATCACATCATCCAACTCGGACAATACAATACGACGAACTTTAAGAAAACGGGCAACGGAAACGCCATTATCGGAAAATGGTGAAGATTTAATTAGTTGTATAATTATATTAACAGAAAGTAATATTATATTTGTTTTCTTACATTTACAGATAAAAAGAAGAAACTTTTTAAAGAGCCACCACCATTGAAGACTACACCAACACCAGTGGCAGCGCAAAAGATTGGTAAATTTGATAAGCCTACGGTTATAGGAAGTACTACTATAAAACGGGTTTTACGTTCACCAGCCTTGGAGGAGAATCAAAGTTCTGGCAAAAAACCAAAATTGGATAATACATCAAAGAAATCAAGTAAGTAACTAGAACTGAATTAGAAGTGAACTAGAACTGAACTAGAAATGAACTAGAAATGAACTAGAACTGAACTAGAACTGAACTAGAACTGAACTAGAACTGAACTAGAACTGAACTAGAACTGAACTAGAACTGAACTAGAACTGAACTAGAACTGAACTAGAACTGAACTAGAACTGAACTAGAACTGAACTAGAACTGAACTAGAACTGAACTAGAACTGAACTAGAACTGAACTAGAACTGAACTAGAACTGAACTAGAACTGAACTAGAAATGAACTAGGACAGAACTAGAACTAGAACTGAACTAGAACTGAACTAGAACTGAACTAGAACTGAACTAGAACTGAACTAGAACTGAACTAGAACTGAACTAGAACTGAACTAGAACTGAACTTGAACTGAACTAGAACTGAACTAGAACTGAACTAGAACTGAACTAGAACTGAACTAGAACTGAACTAGAACTGAATTAGAACTGAACTAGAACTGAACTCGAACTGAACTAGAACTGAACTAGAACTGAACTAGAACTGAACTAGAACTGAACTAGAACTGAACTAGAACTGAACTAGAACTGAACTAGAACTGAACTAGAACTGAACTAGAACTGAACTAGAACTGAACTAGAACTGAACTAGAACTGAACTAGAACTGAACTAGAACTGAACTAGAACTGAACTAGAACTGAACTAGAACTAAACTAGAACTGAACTAAAACTGAACTACTTAACTGGAACAAGAACCGTTCTCTCTAAACTATTTTTTTTTAATTTATTCGTATTTCATTTATAATTTCAGCACGTTTTCGTAATTTAAATGACGATTGTCTGGTAGAAGAAGAGTTGCCCGTTGTTACAGCGGATGTTGTTACAAAAGAACAGGATTATTTGCATGAGCCACAAGAAGTACCAGCAACAAAACAACAACTGCCTGAAACTTCACAAAACAAAAATACTGAATCAAGCAAGGAGCCCTTAAATAATACTGGCGTCCAAGAGAAAAATACAGAAGAGAAACCAAGAAATGCTAAAGGAAAATTCGCACCGATAAAAGAGCCTGAAAAAGTACTTCAGAAGGAAGTATTGGGCTCTAAACAAACAACAAAAACTACTAATAAAGTAGCTTTACAAGTAATAAAACAACAATCAGTTAATAAAGATCCTTTGAGCATAAAGTCGAATGTAAACATCAAGAAAAGTTTACCCACAGAAGCTAAAGCAGTCATTTCAAATGTCTCCAAAGTACAAGAGACACCGGAACGTGTTAAAGGTAATAAAACAAACATTAATGTTTCACCTACTAAAACTCCTGGAGGCGGCTCTACTACGGTGTTAACGGATAAAACTAAAACTATTAAGGGAAAAGTTAATGTTTCCCCTACCAAATCACCAGGCTCTTCTGCGGTGATGTCATTTTCAGATTGGCTAAAAAGTAAGAAACAAAATGTGGAAGTTGAATCAACAGAGACTACTAGCACTACAAAAGATACGACACAAGCAACATCTGTCAACCCAATTAAAGTAAAAGATAAGCCAGTAACAAAAACATCAGAAATAAAGCCTACTGAAGATAAAGACGAAAAGGAAGAAGTAGCTGAGATTACGACAAAGGAAGACAACAATATGATGTGTCAGAATAAGGAAAAAGAATTGCAGCCGGCAGCAAGACGTCCAGGGCGTCCACCTAAAGTCAAGCCAGCAGCGAAAATCTCGGAAACAAAACCAGCAGAAGACAAAGACAAAACGCTAGAAATGGCTGACACCACAACACAAGCAGACAACAAAATATTAAGCCAAATTAAGGAAAAAGACTTGCAGTCAACTGTGCAACCTCAGCAGGATTCTAAAGCTACAGATGACAAAGAAACTTCGGAAAATATAACGGATACCACACAACAGTTGGATAATAGTTTATTACAACCTTCGGATAATCAGTTGCAAAATGTGTTACAGCAGCAGAGCAGAAAAAGTAGTAGTAAAAAAGCTGTAAAACGGCTTTCTAACTCGATTAGAAAATCTACCCAAAAACGAGCCAGTCCAATAGTAATGGGAAAATCAAATACTCCCAAGGTCAGTCCACCCAAATTGAAACCTAAAAAACGAGAAATTGACTTGCTTATAGAGTCCATGTCTAAGGAAATGAAAGAGGGTGGCATAAATGATCTTCTAAACACACCCACACATGTTAAGCGTCAACGCTTATCAGTCAAAAGAAATGTAAATGACAGTATGGAACAATTAAATACCAGCCAAGAGCCATCTATGGCAAATGTCACGGCTGAAATACCCAAAGTTATGGAATTTTCCGAAAATTCAGACACCTCAACAACCACTAACACGCCTACAACTAAAGACATAAACAAATCGCCCACAAAACGTAAGACTCAGCAAATTGCTGCTAAAACTAAAAGATCCTCTTTACTACCCAGAGATATGCTTAAAACTCCTGACATTATGGCAAATACAGAACAAAGAATGTTCTCAACTCCTCCATCCAAAGTATTGTCTACCAAATCACGCAAATCTCTAAACATTAAAGAGTTAGCTGGAACCGAAGCGGCAAAAACCACTGAAATTGTTGCTGCTACTGAAAGCGTAGCAAAATCTAGAAAATCTATGCCTCTTCTCACTCCAAAAGATTCCATGGATAAAGTTGTTATAGCTTCTGCTAGAAAATCTTTAGTAATACCTAAACAACAGCCCGCTATACAAGCAAGTAATGTTGTATTTAAAACACCTAAACAACCGGCGGCAGGACATCCTTCAACTTTACTAAATCTAATACCAAGTGCTGATAATATAAAGAAATTATATGTTGATGATCATAATAAACGTCTTAAGGTAAGTTTTTATAAAGTTTGTATTCCCTCTATTTGAACTAACTTTAACTAACTTTATCTTGCAGATAACTCCCACAGCAAGTACTTTAAAAACTTACAAATGCCGTAAGCTAAGAGTTCGTCTTAATCGTTCCATGGTAAAGAAATATTTCAATGCTTTGAATAAGAATAAAAAGCAAGGTGCTGAAGGTAATTATATATTTTTACTTACTGCTCTTTATAGAATTTCAAATATTAACATTCTAAATTTTATTTTTTTATTTTTATTTTTAGTGCCCGTAGCAACAACCACAAAAGAGTCTTTACCAGTTATACAAAATAATTCTGAAACTAATTTACGTATACAATCGGTAGTTGACGCCGGCACCCTACTAAGTGCAACACCAACTTCCTCTACGGCGGATGTACACGGTAATATTTACTTTTTTTACATATATTTCTACTCATTCCAAGGTTATTTTCTGAAGAAAACTATCCCACGAGTTTCTAGAATAATATTGAATTTCTAGAACTAACTGAACTAGAACTGAACTAGAACTGAACTAACTAGAACTGAAACTAGAACTGAACTAGAACTGAACTAGAACTGAACTAGAACTGAACTAGACTGAACTAGCAACTGAACTAGAACCTGAACTAGAACTGAACTAGAACTGAACTAGAACTGAACTAGAACTGAACTAGAACTGAACTAGACTGAACTAGAACTGAACTAGAACTGAAACTAGAACTGAACTAGAACTGAACTAGAACTGAACTAGAACTGAACTAGAGACTGAACTAGAACTGGAACTAGAACTGAACTAGAACTGAACTAGAACTGAACTAGAACTGAACTAGAACTGAACTAGAACTGACTAGAACTTGAACTAGAACTGAACTAGAACTGAACTAGAATGAAACTAGAACTGAACTAGAATTGAACAAGAACTGAACTAGAACTGAACTAGAACTGAACTAGAATGAACTAGAAATGAACGAAACTAGAACTGAACTAGAACTGAACTAGAACTGAACTAGAACTGAACTAGAACTGAACTAGAACTGACTAGAACTGAACTAGAACTGAACTAGAACTGAACTAGAACTGAACTAGAACTGAACTAGAACTGAACTAGAACTGAACTAGAACTGAACTAGAACTAAACTAGAACTGAACTAGAACTGAACTAGAACTTGAACTAGAATTGAACTAGAACTGAACTAGACTGAACTAGAACTGAACTAGAACTGAACTAGAACTGAACTAGAAACTGAACTAGAACTGAACTAGAACTGAACTAGAAACTGAACTAGAACTGAACTAGAACTGAACTAGAACTGAACTAGAACTGAACTAGAACTGAACTAGAACTGAACTAGAACTGAACTAGAAACTGAACTAGAACTGAACTAGAACTGAACTAGAATTGAACTAGAACTGAACTAGAACTGAACTAGAACTGAACTAGAACTGAACTAGAACTGAACTAGAACTAGAACTAGAACTAGAACTGAACTAGAACTGAACTAGAACTAGAACTGAACTAGAACTGAACTAGAACTGAACTAGAACTGAACTAGAACTGAACTAGAACTGAACTGAACTAGAACTGAACTAGAACTGAACTAGAACTGAACTAGAACTGAACTAGAACTGAACTAGAACTGAACTAGAACTGAACTAGAATTGAACAAGAACTGAACTAGAACTGAACTAGAACTGAACTAGAACTGAACTAGAACTGAACTAGAACTGAACTAGAACTGAACTAGAACTGAACTAGAACTGAACTAGAACTGAACTAGAACTGAACTAGAACTGAACTAGAACTGAACTAGAACTGAACTAGAACTGAACTAGAACTGATCTAGAACTGAACTAGAACTGAACTAGAACTGAACTAGAACTGAACTAGAACTGAACTAGAACTGAACTAGAACTGAACTAGAACTGAACTAAAACTGAACTAGAACTGAACTAGAACTGAACTAGAATTGAACTAGAACTGAACTAAAACTGAACTAGAACTAAACTAGAACTAAACTAGAACTGAACTAGAACTGAACTAGAACTGAACTAGAATTGAACTAGAACTGAACTAGAACTGAACTAGAACTGAACTAGAACTGAACTAGATTAGAATCAGAACTGAACTAGAACTGAACTAGAACTAAAGTAGGTCCTAAACTATAACAGAAATTTATATTTTTAAGGAGTAATCTATTTAAAATTTAATTCTAAAATAATTTTTTTTAATAAATTTTACAATTTAATTTCAGAACCAGCAGCACTTATTGATCAAACTCAACCGCATATGATACCCAATACAAACACCCTGCTAACACCTATGCCAGTCATTGAACCGGTACAACAACCATATATCTTACCGACCACCACCCGCGCGCCATCCACAGTGGCTCCCTTAACTACCACAACCCTAATAAATGTTCCTGACACAAATGAAACTATTGAGCTTAAAAATGAATTTGTAGATGAAAATCCCATGGGATTAATAAATGACGCCATACTACCCGATACACCAACACTATTGGCCCGTGCTCAAACTATAACAGAAGCAGCTCAACATGCTCTCTCCAGTTCTGTTACACCCACAGATATACGTCTATTGACTACAGACTCTAGCAGCAGCAACTATGTGCCGTCGTTTGGAGTAACACCCACGGCTTTGGATAATAGAGGCACCTGTATGTACACTTTCTTGCATCCTGCCAAATATAATCGTAATCACAGCAATGTTTTGCTGGACTATTGTTGTCCAAATTTGGATGGTCCTATGCCGGCCATTGATCCGACACGCATACATGCTCAGGTGCAAGTGCCGATTATAGAATTACCCGCCTCTATAGTTTTGACAACTAAGGTGGTAACGAGAGCCGATTTGGAAAGTGGCAATAGCTCTATACCGGCTATTATACGTAAAAAGGCCGAAAAAATAAGAAAAAATCTTGCTACACATCATAAAATGGCCACGGCTGCCACGACAATAACAGCACCGCCGCCTGCGGTAATACCCACAATGGCACCAACACCCCGACCAGCCTTAACAGCCACCATAAATGCTTTGACCAAACAATTACCACCCACCACAACTATAACGGCGAAAATAAGACACTCACTACCGGCGGAATCACAAATTTTGCCTACCCAGCCACCAGCTCCAACACCGCAAGCAGCACCCTCAGCAGCTACGCTTCCGAGAAACATAATTTCTATTATGCCCAAAGGAGCCGGACATATGACTGCAATGAGTAATGTGCAAAATTCTTCATTACGCTGCAATTTAAGACGCTTTGATGTGCTACTTAAACAGTTGGTACAACCTTTTGAAAGTTTAAGTTTTGTGGATCGACATCGTATAATAGAAGCTTTAATAGGAACAGGCAAGTTTAGCGCTAAAGATTTGGATCAAACGTTAGTGTTAATGGAAGAGTACATAAAACAAACCCTGCTATTGCAAAATGAAACGCTTGATCATCCCACGCAACCACCCACTTCAGCAATTTTAAATACAAACAGTTATATAACAACACAACCAGCTATTGCGGCCGCCAACACCTTGTCCGCCGGGCCCATGCCCCAGCTGCAACCCTCACCCACTATATTGGCTTCCAGTCAACACCATAAAGCGGTGAGAAAAGTACAAACGAGTCGTAATAGAAATACCACATTAACTACAACCGCAACATCAGCAGCAGGAGCTGGTGCTGGAAGTTCTGTTATGGTCAAACAACGTCAAGTGCCTATCTACGATACAGATCGTAATATCATAGGCTATCAAATGCAAATGATGACACCTCTATCAACAATACCAGCTTATACCAAGTCTACCATGTCTACACATACCGGTGCCATAATGTCCACATCCATGGACTCTAGCAATAATAAGATAACCACCACAACGTACAGTGTGAATAAACGACCCATAAAAAGACCGGCACAGGAATCACCGCGTGTCTTTTATACAACCCCGCCTTTGAAAACTTCCACACCGAAAGCCTTAACAAATCCTCATCAGTACCCAACAGCAGCGACTTCAACACAACATGGAAAGAATACCAACACCATAGCGAAGAAAACTCAGGTAAAGGAGTCGAAGAAGTAAGAGAGTTGTTTACTTAGATACATTTTATGCAGTTGCCAACAAAATATTTTAGAACTGTACAAGAACTGAACTAGAACTGACTGTAACTACACTCGAACTAAACTAGAACTGACCTAGAACGAGAACTTAAACAGAACTAGACTATAGTGGGACTACGACAAATCTTTAGATGGAGTTTTATAAAAAAAATTTAAATTTTTAAAATTTTAATAAAAATATTTTCAAAAACTTACCTCATTAGGGTTCCATAGTAACAACTGTACGTTCTGGAGGCTCGTCTGCAAGTGGTAGTTCAGAGACCATAACCACTACCACAATGGCCACAGTGAAACGTGTTACACGCAGTACTGCTACCGGTTCAAAAATCATTATAGTCTCCAAATCGAATCAATCCAGTGAAGAAACCATACTGCCCGACAGTAACAATCAACAGCTGCCGACAGAGCCGCATGCTGAAATTAAAAATGAAGATGATATTGAAGATTACCTAGCCTGACATGAGGTGAAAAAAAGATAAAATTGCTGCAGAAACATGCGTTTAAATACTATTATCTAAAGTAATGAAAAAACTTTTGTTAAATGTATTAAAACACATAATGTCATTTAAATCAGTGGTAGCCGATCCCAATTAATAGGAGCCGAAATCGAGATCCCCCCCCGTGACCTTTCAATTTTTTTGGGAAACATATTCTGCGCTACATTATCTGTACAGAGCCGATCACACTGCTTCAATTTAAAATGTCTTTTATAAATAGATTTTAATTTAAAAAAAGTCTAAGTTTGCATATTTTATCATTTAAAATTAACTAAATTAAAGAAAACATATTATTTTTTTATTAAATTTATTTTTAGTTTTATATCAAGACTAATAATCATTTTTGAATATTTTTTTATTAATTTCTCTCTAACAAAAAAAGAAAACACAACCAACTGTTAATTACAGAAATAATGTATATAATATAACAAAATAAATACGTGTACAATTAATTAATTTTTAATAATTAATAACTCTATACATATAAAACATAAGTTTAGCATTTAAGTTTTTCGTTATATTGGTTACAAAAATTGCTTATTTTTATATAAAATAATTCTTTAACAAAAAAAAAAAAACTCCAAAAAACTACACAACTTCAAAATGAATTTGAAAATAAAAACAATTTTAATAAAATTTATGTGAAAACTACATGTTGATTAATTCTTTGTTTCATTGCAGTGAAATGGGAGTAAAAACAAATTAAATATTTCATTACTGTGGCCTTTAAAAGTGGCTGATGGGAAAAGGGTTTATGTGTGAGAAATTGCCGCTAGCAGTTCTAGTTCAGTTCTAATGCAATTCAGTTTAGTTCTAGTTCAGTTCTAATTCAGCTCTAGTTCAATTTTAGTTCTGGTTCAATTCTAGTTCAGTTCTGGTTAAGATCTAGTTCAGTTCCAGTACAGTTCTATTTCAGTTCTAGTTCAGTTCAGCATTAGTTCAGTTCTAGATCAGTTCTGGTTCAGTTCTAGTTCAGTTCTAGTTTAGTTCAGTTCTAGTCCAGTTCAAGTCTAGTTCAAGTCTAGTTCAGTTCTAGTTCAGTTCTAGTTCTGTTCTAGTTCAGTTCAGTTCTAATTCAGTTCTAGTTCAGTGCTAGTTCAGTTCTAGTTCAGTTCTAGTTCAGTTCTGGTTCAGTTCTAGTTCAGTTCTGGTTCAGTGCTAGTTCAGTTCTAGTTCAGTTCTGGTTCAGTTCTAGTTCAGTTCTGGTTCAGTGCTAGTTCAGTTCTAGTTCAGTTCTGTTCTGGTTCAGTTCTAGTCCAGTTCTGGTTCAGTTCTAGTTCAGTTCTAGTTCAAGTCTAGTTCAGTTCTAGTTCAGTTCTAGTTCAGTTCTAGTTCAGTTCTAGTTCAGTTCTAGTTCTGTTCTAGTTCAGTCCTAGTTCAGTTCTAGTTCAGTTCTAGTTCAGTTCTAGTTCAGTTCTAGTTCAGTTCTAGTTCAGTTCTAGTTCAGTTCTAGTTCAGTTCTAGTTCAGTTCTAGTTCAGTTCTAGTTCAGTTCTAGTTCAGTTCTAGTTCAGTTCTAGTTCAGTTCTAGTTCAGTTCAAGTTCAGTTCTAGTTCAGTTCTAGTTCAGTTCTAGTTCAGTTCTAGTTCAGATCTAGTTCAGTTCTAGTTCAGTTCTAGTTCAGTTCTAGTACAGTTCTAGTTCAGTTCTAGTTCAGTTCTAGTTCAGTTCTAGTTCTGTTCTAGTTCTGTTCTAGTTCAGTTCTAGTTCAGTTCTAGTTCAGTTCTAGTTCAGTTCTAGTTCAGTTCTAGTTCAGTTCTAGTTCAGTTCTAGTTCAGTTCTAGTTCAGTTATAGTTCAGTTATAGTTCAGTTCTAGTTCAGTTCTGGTTCAATTCTAGTTCAATTCTAGTTCAGTTCTAGTTCAGTTCTAGTTCAATTATAGTTCAATTCTAGTTCAGTTCTAGTTCAGTTCTAGTTCAGTTATAGTTCCGTTCTAATCCGCTCAGTTCTAAGTTAAGTCTAGTTCAGTTCGAGTACTATTCCAATTCATGTCCACTTTTAGTATGATTCTTGTTTAGTTCTATTCGATTTTAGTTAAAGTTTCTTCTCTCATTTAACGGTTATTAAAAAGTTACCACCATTTATATATGACATATACCGGAGCTCATGATTTTTTACACCTATTTTCCGTTAGAAATATGGCAACATAGATATCACGCCACCAGCACAATTTGACAACTAGGCTGTATAGAAAGAGTGAACAAAAAGAAACAAGAAAAAAGGAAACTTCAAAAAGAAGCAACAACAACAATGAAAAAACTAGTTCTCCACGTGAGATTTTCAGCTTGTTTAAGAAAATGTAATAAATAGAGAGCAACAAGAGGGGTAAACAAAACTTAAAATAAATGAGATGATGTTTTATGCAAATTAGACGTCATCAAAAAAGAAAGATGAAAATTACAACAGCAATAAGTATCTGAAGTGTAATATAAATAAAAAGTAAATATTAATTAAAAAGAAAACAATAAACTTATTAAAAAAGTGTTTATTAATTAGGAAATTAAAAAAATATTACGGTATTTTTAAGGAAAATAACAAACAAGCATAAAAATGCAATTAGAAAAGAGGGTATAAAAAAGTAAATAACTAGAGAGCTTTTTAAAGAGTAATTTTTTTTTTTGTATTTGTGTGAGAGAGTGTATGTGTAAGTGCTAATGTATGGCAATGCTGTGTGTTGTCTTATGATTAATTTTTATACTGTTGGAAATATCTTTAAAGTTAAATGTGATTTGAGTGCGTTCGTGTTCACAAATCGATGCGGGCGCTTTAAAATTAAAATAAATTATTTATATTAAAACAACAATAAGTTATTATTATAAAAGAAAATATAAGAAATTTGCTTTTGTTTAAAAAAAATTAAATATTTTACTCAAAAGTGTTAAGTTTAACAATAAGAAAAGTTTTTATTTGAAGAAAAAAAGTAAAACAGGTAAAATAAATTTGTTGAAAAAAAGTGCAATAAGAAAAAAAAAAAAAAAATGTGAAAGTTAAACGATTTTTTTTGCGAAAGAGGAGAAATAAAATAAGACCAAATAATACAAGTTTGTGGTGAAAAAATAAGTAGAGAAAAGCATTTATCTAAATTTAGTTTTGTTTTAAATAGAGTCGGAAAAATATGTAGTTTTTCATAAAGAAAGTTTAAAACGTACAAAGTTAAAAATTAAACATTTTCCATAAATTAAACCGGGTGTGTTAAGTGCTTTTTGTTTTTTGAACATAATTAGGGTGTGTTTGCTTAAATTAGTACAGAATAAAGTTTGAAAAAAAAAACTATTTTGTTATTAATTATAAAATTTTTATTCTTTTTCCCTTTTTTTCTGAAAAAATTTCATCTCGTCTGTGTGTCATTTACAAAACACAAATTGCTGTTGAAAAATTCAAAATTTTCATTAATTTCAAAACAGGTATGTTTATTTTTAGTTTTGTAGTTATTTTTATAAATTTTATGAATATAATTTTAGTTTTTTTCTTCTTTTTTTTGTAAATTTCCTTTTTTTTGTGCATTAAACATTCTCCTTTTTGGGCAACTGACATTTGTCATTTCGTATTCGCGCTGCTCTTTAGTTTTTTTCTGTCTGCAAAATCCCTCTCTTCTTATAGTCTTTTAATATTTTATTTTGTTTATTCTCTTTATTTTCTAACTGCCAAAATAAGTATAAATGAAGTTTACTGCAGGGTTGGGTAATGGGGGATTTTGAAATAGTAAAGAAAACTTAAAAAGGGGTAGAAAATAGAAAATTTTCTTTTCAAGACGCATATTTTTTTAGAAACTTACAAATACTTTAATAGAACATTGTCTACGAAAACAGTTTTCTGTAAAAAATATCTTCTCAATTAAAAATGTTATGAAGTTTCATAAAAAACTTAAAAAAATATTGGGCTTAATGACTTCAAGATCTCTAAATTTACTAAATGTTTCACTATTTTGTTTAATATGGCTTTTTCAAAATAAAAATATGATTTTTTTTAGTAAAATCTGTAATGGTTCCTAATATTACAATTCAGTTAAGTAAATCTGTTTCAAAATAGCAATTCAGCAAGTTTTAACTCTAATTTAGCTGAGTAATTTTAAATAGATTAGTAATTATGATCAAATTTTGATTTCAGCTGTCTTTATTTTGAATTCAGCTAAAGTTTTCTGTACTCACGTAAGTCTAAAACATAAAAGAGTTAATAAAAACTTAATTTAGCTTAAGAATTTACAATTCAGCTAAGTAAATTTCTTCAAAAACACGCGAAAATTAAATTTAATTAATAAAATAACCCACGCAGCTAGTTTTTTTTGCTATTCAGCTAAGTATTTAAGTTTTTAAACAAGACAAAAATATGAAAAAATAAATAAAACTTTTATATTTTTTACAACTATTGTATTCAGTTATTTTTATATGCTATTCAGCTAAGTATTTTTTAGGGAAATGTAAAAAAGCTAAATATTTTAATGCTAAAATCATATGAAATTATTAAAAACATAATGCAGCTAAATAAAATTTGCTATTCAGCTAAGTAAACTTCTTAAAAAATGTGTAAAACTACAATTTTATTTACAAATATTAAATTCAGCTATTTTAAATTATCATTCAGCTCAGTAAATATAAAGAAGATTTAAACAAATATTAATATTATTATAAAATTTTTAATTCAGCTAAATATCTAAGTGTTAAAATAAGACAAAATAATGAGAAGTTATTAAAAACTTCGTTAAGCTAAGGAAAATTTGCAATTCAGCTAAGTAAACTTTATAAAACTTTATTTACAAATATCTAATACAGCTTAATTAATTTGCAATTGAGATCAACAAATGTAAATAATATTTAAAGAAATGTTATTATTATTTATAAAAAAATTTACAAATTATTACAAAATTTCATATTCTGTTAAATATTCTAGCATTAAAATAACAAAAAATCATATGAAGTTATAAAAAACCAAATTCAGCTAAAGAAATTTTACAGATAATAACGAAATAACAAATTCAGCTATCATAATATATAATCCTGCTGAGGAATTTTAAAAGAGAATATAAAAATGGTAAATATTAATAAAATATTACAAATTTAACTGCAACAATTAACAATTCAGCTAAAAATTTAAGTGGCAGAATAAGGCAGAATAAGTTATGAAGTTTTGTAATTCCGAATAAAATCTCTTTTAAAAATAAGTTAAAATTTTATTTTGTTACAAAATATAAAATTCAGCTAGCTGAATAGGCAATTCAGCTGTGTTATGTTATAAAGAAGTTGCAAAAATATCAATTTTCAAATTCAGCAGAATTGTTTTTTAAAAAGTATCTACTTTTGACATATTTTTTAAAAAGTATCTTAAATCAATTTTCACATTTCCATTAGCCAACGAATTTTCCATCCCTGCTCTAAGTTCTTTTCAGTTTATGTTTTATTTTATTGTTATTTACCGCTTTTTTTCTTGTTTGATAAATTGTTGTATTTTCAGACATAAACTTCAACAACTTTATATTCATACTCTGTTTTTTTCTTCTTGAACTCATTACTTCAAACTGAAGTTATTGGAGTTGGTCTGCAAGTTTTCTTTTTTCCCTCTACTTTGTTTTTTTTTCTACTTATTCCGACATTCTTTAAATTCATTGTGCCAGACATGCCTTACATGGTATCTCATTAAAGCTGGATTTTTTCTCCAATGCTTTGGAGTTTTCAACGTGGCTTTTTGGTATTTATGTATGTACAGAAAAGTGTGTGTAAATGTACATAAAAAACATTACTTTTAATGCCCCTAAAAAAATGTGCATTTAAAATTCATTAATTTAAGAATTTTTAACTTGAACAATGTGAAAATGCTTTAAACAACAACTTTTCATGACAGTTGTATGGAATGACCTTTAACCGTTAAAAGTTCGCTAAAGACCCTATGAATTTTTTGACACTTTCTATTAAATTTCTAATTTTAAGTATTATTTTAGCTGAATTGAAAAATTCTTTATATGGATTGAGTTTTTATTGATTGCTTGTTATTAAAATCCTTAAATAAGTTAGCTGAATAACAAATCACTGCAGCTGAATATAAATTTTTATTGTAAAATTCATAATTGAATATATTTTTGATAAAATATCTTAGTTGAATGGTATATTAAGCTAGCTGAATTTGCTATTTTGTAATAAAATGTTAATTTTTATACTTTTGAGTATGTTTATTTAGCTGGATTGCAAAATTTTTTAGCTGAATTGCTAAATTTCTTAGCTGAATTATGTATATTTTTGTAAGTATATATTAAGTATGTTTTTGATAAAATATCTTAGTTGAATGGTATATTAAGCTAGCTGAATTTGCTATTTTATAATAAAATGTTAATTTTTTATACTTTTGAGTATATTTATTTAGCTGAATTGCAAAATTTCTTAGCTGAATTGCTAAATTTCTTAGCTGAATTATGTTTTTATTATATAATCATAATTTTCAGAATTAAATATTAAGCTGTATTGTAAATTATTGTAGTTAAATTTAAAATTTTGCAATAAAATTCACGATTTTCCAATTTTTATTTTAAATTACTCAGCTGAATGGCAAAATTATTCAGCTGAATTAGGTTTTTATTCATTATTTAGAAATATTTCTTATAAAAACACTTTAATATTTAGCTAAAATATAAAATACTGCAGCTGAATTAGAAACTTTTGCAAGAATATCCATAGATTTCTAATTTTTATTTAAAATTACTTATAAACTACTGCAGCTAATTTTCAAATTTGTCTATAAAATTTATAATTTTGTGTATTTTCTTTAAAATTACTTAGCTGAATTGTTTATTAGACTAGCTGAATTTGAAAAATTTCCAAAAATATTTATAATTATCTTTTTTACATAAAATTTACTTAGCTGAATTGTAAAATTACTAAGCTAAATTAGGAATTACTGCTGCTGAATCTAAAAATTTTTAAAAAAAATATTATTTTCTATATATTTTTTTCAAAATTATATGGCTGAATTGCTTATTAATCCAGCTGAATTGCAAAATTTTGGAAAAAAATATAATTTTGAAAATTTCTAAAGAGATAACTTAGCTGAATAGCTATATTCTTTAGCTGAATAGAGTATTTAAACATTTCTACTTTTAATATGGTAAATTTCTGATGGCATTAAACCAGTTGAATTTGCGAAAAATTTTATTCAAAGGAAATGTATCAAAAGAAAACTTTATTTTCATGTGCTTCAAAACTATTATTGTTCCCATTTATTTGAACACCTCTGTACAAAGTCCATTTTATTTAAAACGACCTTAAAAGATTAATACGTTCAGTTCCAAACACACTTGTTTATTTATTGTCATCATTGTTTGTTGTTGCTTCAGTTTTTCTTGTATTTTTTCAACATTCTATTCAGTGTGCGACCTCATTTCTTTCTCTATCTCTAGTACGAAGAAGAAGAAATTGTATTCTTTAAGTACATTTGAACTTAAAAATGTTTATATTGTCTGTTGTCGGATGGACTGTATGACTAAGTGACTGACTGACTACTGAGTGTGAATGACTGCATGAACAGACGCTTGTTGCATTACGCAATGTATTGTCAACGGCGGTAACCAGGCAACATTTTATTTTATTTCATTTTTTTTTGTATTTTTTCGCATACATATTATATTAGACCTCGTCGTATGTTTTACAAATTTCATTTTAAATTTACATTTTATTGATTTGTATACAAATGTTTTTTTTTTCTACTAATTCATGGTAAAGTTTTTGAGTTAGAGCTAAAAAAGAAAGGTGTGTCTCAAGTTCAAATTTAAAAGTTGATATCAAACTTAAACAAATTGTTTAAAATCAAGTACATAATTAATAATTTTTGTCATTGATATTTAACATCAAAATTATTATCTTTCATCTGGCTTTTGTCACAGCTTCTCTCTTTTTACATTGTGTTTTCGCAAGTAAAGTTATTTACAAAAAAATTAAAAAATCATTGAATGAAACTGACCTTCAACAAAAAATCTGTAAATTCTTTTTGAAATTCTCTTTTTTCATAGAGTTTTGTTGTTTTTGTGAAGCTGTTTCATTAGTTGCACTTCTCTTTTATACGGATTTCTTTCACTACTTTCTCTTATGAAAATCCTCTAGGGTATTTTACTGAAAAATGTTAAAGCGCACGTGCTAACACGTGTTTCTTTACAATTGACATTTTCATTAGCTACAGAGTTGCCATGAGATTCAAGCGAAATAGAGACAATTCTAGACTGTAGACTAGAATATTTACTATACAATATACCAAACTTAGAATACAGACTAGTCTAGTCTATAATAGACTATAAACTAGACTATAGACTAGACTATAGACTAGACTAGACTATAGACTAGACTATAGACTAGACTATAGACTAGACTATAGACTAGACTAGACTAGACTATAGACTAGACTAGACATAGACTAGACTATAGACTAGACTATAGACTAGACTACTAGACTATAGACTAGACTATAGACTAGACTATAGACTAGACTATAGACTAGACTATAGACTAGACTATAGACTAGACTATAGACTAGACTATAGACTAGACTATAGACTAGACCTATAGACTAGACTATAGACTAGACTATAGACTAATTAGACTATAGACTACACTATAGACTAGACTATAGACTAGACTATAGACTAGACTATAGACTAGACTATAGACTAGACTATAGACTAGACTATAGACTAGACTATAGACTAGACTATAGACTAGACTATAGACTAGACTATAGACTAGACTATAGACTAGACTATAGACTAGACTATAGACTAGACTATAGACTAGACTATAGACTAGACTATAGACTAGACTATAGACTAGACTATAGACTAGACTATAGACTAGAACTATAGACTAGACTATAGACTAGACTATAGACTAGACTAATAGACTAGACTATAGACTAGACTATAGACGACTAGACTACTAGACTATAGACTAGACTAGAACTAGACTATAGACTAGACTATAGACTAGACTATAGACTGACTATAGACTAGACTATAGACTAGACTATAGACTAGACTATAGACTAGACTATAGACTAGATATAGACTAGATAGACTAGACTAGAGACTAGACTATAGACTAGACTATAGACTAAGACTCATAGACTAGACTATAGACTAGACTATAGACTAGACTATAGACTAGACTATAGACTAGACTATAGACTAGACTATAGACTAGACTATAGACTAGACTATAGACTAGACTATAGACTAGACTATAGACTAGACTATAGACTAGACTATAGACTAGACTATAGACTAGACTATAGACTAGACTATAGACTAGACTATAGACTAGACTATAGACTAGACTATAGACTAGACTATAGACTAGACTATAGACTAGACTATAGAACTAGAACTATAGACTAGACTATAGACTAGACTATAGACTAGACTATAGACTAGACTATAGACTAGATAGAGACTAGACTAGACTATAGACTAGACTATAGACTAGACTATAGACTAGACTATAGACTAGACTATAGACTAGACTATAGACTAGACTATAGACTAGACTATAGACTAGACTAGACTAGACTATAGACTAGACTATAGACTAGACTATAGACTAGACTATAGACTAGACTATAGACTAGACTATAGACTAGACTATAGACTAGACTATAGACTAGACTATAGACTAGACTATAGACTAGACTATAGACTAGACTATAGACTAGACTATAGACTAGACTATAGACTAGACTATAGACTAGACTATAGACTAGACTATAGACTAGACTATAGACTAGACTATAGACTAGACTATAGACTAGACTATAGACTAGACTATAGACTAGACTATAGACTAGACTATAGACTAGACTATAGACTAGACTATAGACTAGACTATAGACTAGACTATAGACTAGACTATAGACTAGACTATAGACTAGACTATAGACTAGACTATAGACTAGACTATAGACTAGACTATAGACTAGACTATAGACTAGACTATAGACTAGACTATAGACTAGACTATAGACTAGACTATAGACTAGACTATAGACTAGACTATAGACTAGACTATAGACTAGACTATAGACTAGACTATAGACTAGACTATGGGCTATACTATAATCCAAACTATGGGCTATAGTGTAGTCAATGGGCTAGACTGTAGACTAGAAAGTCCGTTCTTGTTATGTACATGTATAAAATGTTTATGGCAACTCTTTTCAGTAAACAATATAAACATGCAACACCTCAATAAAAATTTATACCAACTAAAAATCAGGCGAGCAAAATTTCTGCAACAGCCAACAAACGACCAACCAAACCACCCTTTTAGTTTATATAGAAAGAAATTAACAAAAGGCAACAAGCACAACAAGACTCACAGATAAATGACATTTTGTGAATTCAATTGAAAAAAAAAAAAAAATAATAACAAAACCACTCCTTACTTAAAAAAACTAACCCTTATACTTTTTGAAAAAGAACAAAAGTAACGTTTTAATTTACAATTACAATTAATTTTTTACTTTTTATCACAAATTCATTATTCATTCATAAAATTTTTTTGTTTTGTTTTTATTAAAACAAATCAAAATCACAAAATATTTACAAAGCCAACCTAACACCCTAACACCCACTCTTTTTGTCTTACAACTCTTACATTTTAACTGTAAACACTATGTCTCCCTTTAAAATATTCTCTTTAAAAGTTTCATTACATCTTTTTATTCTTCTTTGTTTTTGTTTCTATATATATACTTTTTTTGGTTCATCATGTTTCCCCTCAATCTCATACGATTTCTAGCTTGTACACTAAAATATTGTAAATACAAAATTTCCAAATGAAAATAAAAAATGTTTTGTACCCGAGGTATTTTTCTTTCAAAGTCGTTTTACCACGTTTTCTTCTCTATTGTTTGGTTTTGTTGTTGCTACTCTTTGTCTAGCTTTTAAATGGTAAAAGGTAACAACTCCGTTAGTAAAGGTGGGGAGAGGTCTAGGGTGGTAGAATTTGTGGTTTGTTTTTAAAACACGCGACTCAATTTCCATGAATGGTTTTTCGAGAAAAAATACCAAAACACACATGTATAAAATAGTTTTTTTGCTTTATTATGGTCATTACAGCCGGCTTTTTGTGTCATACTCCCCTATTGAAAACAAAAAGACAAAGAGACTTTGTTGGGTATGTTTTCCCAATGCGAAACCATTCATTGTTAAAATATATAAGTTAAATGGAAAAATTTTTATTTGAATTTTCGAAAATTAAAATTAATTAAAATAGTCTGGACTATAGTCTACTCCATACTCTGGACTAAAGTCTAGTCTATAGTCTGGACTATAGTCTAGTCTATAGTCTGGACTATAGTCTAGTCTATAGTCTGGACTATAGTCTAGTCTATAGTCTATTCTGTAGTCTGGACTAAATTTAGTCTATAGTTCAGTTCTAGTTCAGTTCTAGTTCAGTTCGAGTTCAGTTCTAGTTCAGTTCTAGTTCAGTTCTAGTTCAGTTCTAGTTCAGTTCTAGTTCAGTTCTAGTTTCAGTCGTTCAGTTCTAGTTCAGTTCTAGTTCAGTTCTAGTTCAGTTTCTAGTTCAGTTCTAGTTCAGTTCTAGTTCAGTTCTAGTTCAGTTCTAGTTCAGTTCTGTTCAGTTCTAGTTCAGTTCTAGTTCAGTTCTAGTTTCAGTTTCTAGTTCAGTTCTGTTCAGTTCTAGTTCAGTTCTAGTTCAGTTCTAGTTCAGTTCTAGTTCAGTTCTAGTTCAGTTCTAGTTCAGTTCTAGTTCAGTTCTAGTTCAGTTCTAGTTCAGTTCTAGTTCAGTTCTAGTTCAGTTTCTAGTTCAGTTCTATTCAGTTTCTAGTCAGTTCTAGTTCTAGTTCAGTTCTAGTTCAGTTCTAGTTCAGTTCTAGTTCAGTTCTCGTTCAGTCTAGTTCAGTTTCTAGTTCAGTTCTAGTTCCGTTCTAGTTCAGTTCTAGTTCAGTTCTAGTTCAGTTCTAGTTCAGTTCTAGTTCAGTTCTAGTTCAGTTCTAGTTCAGTTCTAGTTCAGTTCAGTTCTAGTTCAGTTCTAGTTCAGTTCTAGTTCAGTTCTAGTTCAGTTCTAGTTCAGTTCTAGTTCAGTTCTAGTTCAGTTCTAGTTCAGTTCTAGTTCAGTTCTAGTTCAGTTCTAGTTCAGTTCTAGTTCAGTTCTAGTTCAGTTCTAGTTCAGTTCTAGTTCAGTTCTAGTTCAGTTCTAGTTCAGTTCTAGTTCAGTTCTAGTTCAGTTCTAGTTCAGTTCTAGTTCAGTTTAGTTCAGTTCTAGTTCAGTTCTAGTTCAGTTCTAGTTCAGTTCTAGTTCAGTTCTAGTTCAGTTCTAGTTCAGTTCTAGTTCAGTTCTAGTTCAGTTCTAGTTCAGTTCTAGTTCAGTTCTAGTTCAGTTCTAGTTCAGTTCTAGTTCAGTTCTAGTTCAGTTCTAGTTCAGTTCTAGTTCAGTTCTAGTTCAGTTCTAGTTCAGTTCTAGTTCAGTTCTAGTTCAGTTCTAGTTTCAGTTCTTAGTTCAGTTCTAGTCAGTTCTAGTTCAGTTCTAGTTCCAGTTTCTAGTTCAGTTCTAGTTCAGTTCTAGTTCAGTTCTAGTTAGTTCTAGTTCGTTCTAGTTCAGTTCTAGTCAGTTCTAGTTCCGTTCTAGTTCAGTTCTAGTTCAGTTCTAGTTCAGTTCTAGTTCAGTTCTAGTTCAGTTCTAGTTCAGTTCTAGTTCAGTTCTAGTTCAGTTCTAGTTCAGTTCTCTAGTCAGTTCTAGTTCAGTTAGTTCAGTTCTAGTTTCAGTTCTAGTTCATTTCTAGTTCAGTTCTAGTTCAGTTCTAGTCAGTTCTAGTTCCGTTTCTAGTTCAGTCTGTTCAGTCTAGTTCAGTTCTAGTTCAGTTCTAGTTCAGTTCTAGTTCAGTTCTAGTTTCAGTCTAGTCAGTTCTAGTTCAGTTCTAGTTCAGTTCTAGTTCAGTTCTAGTTCAGTTCTAGTCTAGTTCTAGTTCAGTTCTAGTTCAGTTCTTCTAGTTCAGTTCTAGTTCAATTCTAGTTCTAGTTCAGTTCAGTTCTAGTTTCAGTTCTAGTTCAGTTCTAGTTCAGTTCTAGTTCAGTTCTGTCAGTTCTAGTTCAGTTCTAGTTCAGTTCTAGTTCAGTTCTAGTTCAGTTCTAGTTCAGTTCTAGTTCAGTTCTAGTTCAGTTCTGGTTCAGTTCTAGTTCAGTTCTAGTTCAGTTCTAGTTCAGTTCTAGTTCAGTTCTAGTTCAGTTCTAGTTCAGTTCTAGTTCAGTTCTAGTTCAGTTCTAGTTCAGTTCTAGTTCAGTTCTAGTTCAGTTCTAGTTCAGTTCTAGTTCAGTTCTAGTTCAGTTCTAGTTCAGTTCTAGTTCAGTTCTAGTTCAGTTCTGGTTCAGTTCTAGTTCAGTTCTAGTTCAGTTCTAGTTCAGTTCTAGTTCAGTTCTGGTTCAGTTCTAGTTCAGTTCTAGTTCAGTTCTAGTTCAGTTCTAGTTCAGTTCTAGTTCAGTTCT
Organism: Lucilia sericata; assembly: GCF_015586225.1. Lineage (NCBI taxonomy): Eukaryota > Metazoa > Arthropoda > Insecta > Diptera > Calliphoridae > Lucilia > Lucilia sericata. Next base: position 49,158 of record NW_023994644.1, read on the forward strand.
AGTTCAGTTCTAGTTCAGTTCTAGTTCAGTTCTAGTTCAGTTCTAGTTCAGTTCTAGTTCAGTTCTAGTTCAGTTCTAGTTCAGTTCTAGTTCAGTTCTAGTTCAGTTCTAGTTCAGTTCTAGTTCAGTTCTAGTTCAGTTCTAGTTCAGTTCTAGTTCAGTTCTAGTTCAGTTCTAGTTCAGTTCTAGTTCAGTTCTAGTTCAGTTCTAGTTCAGTTCTAGTTCAGTTCTAGTTCAGTTCTAGTTCAGTTCTAGTTCAGTTCTAGTTCAGTTCTAGTTCAGTTCTAGTTCAGTTCTAGTTCAGTTCTAGTTCAGTTCTAGTTCAGTTCTAGTTCAGTTCTAGTTCAGTTCTAGTTCAGTTCTGGTTCAGTTCTAGTTCAGTTCTAGTTCAGTTCTAGTTCAGTTCTAGTTCAGTTCTAGTTCAGTTCTAGTTCAGTTCTAGTTCAGTTCTAGTTCAGTTCGAGTTCAGTTCTAGTTCAGTTCTAGTTCAGTTCTAGTTCAGTTCTAGTTCAGTTCTAGTTCAGTTCTAGTTCAGTTCTAGTTCAGTTCTAGTTCAGTTCTAGTTCAGTTCTAGTTCAGTTCTAGTTCAGTTCTAGTTCAGTTCTAGTTCAGTTCTAGTTCAGTTCTAGTTCAGTTCTAGTTCAGTTCTAGTTCAGTTCTAGTTCAGTTCTAGTTCAGTTCTAGTTCAGTTCTAGTTCAGTTCTAGTTCAGTTCTAGTTCAGTTCTAGTTCAGTTCTAGTTCAGTTCTAGTTCAGTTCTAGTTCAGTTCTAGTTCAGTTCTAGTTCAGTTCTAGTTCAGTTCTAGTTCAGTTCTAGTTCAGTTCTAGTTCAGTTCTAGTTCAGTTCTAGTTCAGTTCTAGTTCAGTTCTAGTTAATTTCTAGTTCAGATCTAGTTCAGTTCAGTTCTAGCATAGTTTATATTGTCTAGGCTATAATCTGGACTATAGTGTAGTCTTGACTATAGTCTAGTCCATAGTCTGGACTATAGTCTAGTCTCGACTTTAGTCTAGTCTAGTCTATAGTCGAGTCTATAATATGAACTATTGTCGAGTCTATAGTCTGGACTATAGTAGAGACAATAGTTCTAGTTCAGTTTTAGCTCAGTTTGTATTCAGTTTATAATCAGGGATATAATTGGTCTATAGTTGAAACTACAATCTAATATCTGGTCTTGAGTTTAGTTTTCTAGTCTATAGTATAGACTATAGTCCAGTTTATAGTGTAGTTAATATTCTGGACTATAGTTTACAGTATTGTTCGTGGCATACTGTTTACTATTAACCCTGCTCTTGAACTTTATAGTTCTACATATTGTACATTTCTTAAAAAGAAATTAAAAATTGTAAACATATCGTTTACAGAAAAGAAAAAAAAATGAATGAAAAAAAAAATCTATTTGAACTTATAACTCTATAGCGCACATGATCATCTATACAAGCGTGATTGTTTAATCAAAACAATAATCATGATTTCACCTTCAGATAGAGATAGAGGGAGAGAGTAATATACACTAAGTGAGATTTTTATTATAAAGGGGTTGACTCTACTAAAAAGAGCTACACACAAAGTGAAAATTCAGCAAAAAAAAAAATAATCAAAACACAACAAAATTGCAATAAACAATATATTTTTGTGTTCAACATGGTGAATGAACATTGTGTTTTTTTGTTGTGTCTGTTATTTAGTTAAAAAAATATATATAAATTAAATATAAAAAATACACGAGAAAAAAAGTAATGTGTTTATAAAAAACATTAAACGAGTGTTTGAATGTTGGTTTTTGTGGCTGCTGTATGTTTAAATGTATTTTATTTATTTTTTGTTATTATTTTTCTTCATGTGTGGACTTTGACTATAGTCATACGATGTTTTGATTTCAATATTACAAATATTTTTTTCTCCTTCTCTCTTACTCTTTCTTTTTTTTTTGATTTGTTTCACAATAACCCATATACTTGGTTTTTTTTACAGCAATTGGCCAAATTCAAGTGATGTCTATAAGCAAATTTCAGACAGAAAGACAGACAGTTGGTTTTTTGTTTTGTTTTAATTTCTATTTGTCAAATATTTTACAAACACACTAATAAATGTATACATTTGTTTGTGTGAATGTTTGTTTTGTTTTTGAGTATTTTATTACTCACAGAGTTGTTATTATTAGGAATTACCGTTGTTTTAGCTTATTTGTCATTTATAATACCAATTTTAATCATTTTTTTTTTAAATTTATATTTCTTTAAAACACTTGTGTGTAATAATAAATAAAAAAAGTCCATTTCAGTTTTGAAATGAAAAGTCTAAAGTATATTTAATTAAATTGCGTTGAGTTGTAAAACATTTCAACAATTTGTTTTATAATTTATTATTAAAATGAGTATTTATTTTTTGAGTTTATTTAAATTTTTTTTAAACAATTAAGCAACCTTTTTTCCAATTAATATTAAACTTTACAACGCAATTAAGGAATATAAATTGAAATGGTTGAAGAAGAAAAAAATATTTAAATTAATAAACAGCTGATTTCTCAGTGAAAAGACAAAACAGTTGGGGCAACAATTATAGTAAGGGTAGTTAGAAAATGTGATTTCAAAGAATTTTATAAGTCAACTATCGAAGAATCGAAAAAAAAGTCTAAAAGAAACTGTATAACAGTTGTTCCTAAATTAAAAGTTGTATTTTTCTCAAAGAAAGTTTTTTGTATAACAATTTTTCTTCAAGAATATTGGTTTTATAAAGAAAGAAAACATTGTGTATAACAGTTTTCTTAAAAAAATTCTGAGTATAACAGTCATTTCTGAAGAAAATTTTCTCTATACCTGTTTTTCTTAATGAAAATAGTGTTCTTACGAATTTTTGTGTTTAGTATGCTTAGTATAACAGTTTTCATTCAGAATTTGTTTTGTGTTTTAGTTTTTATTAAAGAAATTGTAAATATAATAGTTATTCTTAAAAAAATTGTGTATAACAGTTGTTCCTAAATAACAAGTTGTTTATAAGAGTTTTTGTTAAAGAACATTGGTTGTATAACAATTTTTCATAAAGAAAATTGTTTGTATAACAGTTTTTCTTAAAGAAAATTCTGTGCATAAGAGTTGTTTGTAAAGTAAATTTTGTGTATAACAGTATTTACAATGAAAATTGTGTTCATACTAAATTTTCTTACAAAAGTTGTTGTTATAACAGTTTTTCTTAATGAAATGTGTTTTGTAACAGTATTTCTTAAAGAACATTTTGTTTCTAACAGTTTTTTAATAAAATGATGCATATAACATAATTTATATTATGTATATAACAGTTTTTTCTAACTTTATATTGTTCAGTTGTTAGTACTTTTATTTCGTCCGCTACTGTTTCTATTAATGTTTTAAATTCCTAAGTTTACACTGTTTCCCTAAAGAATGTTATCGTTCTAAATTCAATTAAAAAATCTTTATAATTACTAATATTTTTTATACAAAATTACAAATTTTTAATTATTTTGCTTTAAATTGATTACTACCACTCTTTATTATAAATCCTTTCTCAGCCTTAATACTTCAAGATATGGCAACTCTTTGTTACTTTGTTTACAAACATGAAAAGCTGTTAGAAAACAACTCGGGTTACAAAATGTCTGGCACTTTTTTCTTTATTTTAAGGGAACTTTTGGAAATTATTATTATTTTTTAAATTCTAATGGATATAGTGTATTAAATAAATTAATAATTCAATATTCTTACGTGTTTAATAAAAAATGTAAGGGGTAAACAGGTTATATACGTATAGAACAATAAAAACATATTAATACTCATATCAACACACAGTGATTGTTTCTGGATGTCAACAAATGTTGTGTTTTGTTATTGTTGTGTTTATTGAAGGAAATTTAGTATGACGTGTTATTGGCTGTTTGTAGTTGTTGTTTCTTTTTATTTCAAATACCTATTTCAACAGTTTTGTTTTTTTTTATTTATATTATTTTTTTTTGCATTAATATTGCCATACATTGCAAATTGCGTTTTTATATTTGCTCAATTGTTGTTTTTGCTGTTTTTACTATTTCATTGTTGTTTATATGTATGAAATACTCATATAGTATGGAGTATAACAGAGAAAAAAAAAACGTCATAGATTTCACGTGCCTTTGTTTAAGTGTTTCTAGATTTCATTTTAATAACTAATTTAACTTAAAAATAAATTAAAAACAATAGAAAATTATAAATCATTTAAAAAATCATTTAACATTTAATATTAGATTCATTAAATTGTTTTTAAATTTTAATTATTTATTTATTATGTATTTTTTCACAATTTTCCCCTTTTCATTTATTTATTAAACAAATTACCAAACAATTTATTTTCAATTGTTGTCATATTAATAAGTAATGGTAATTTCTAATTAATTAACTTATGGTCGAGATCAATGAACATTTAATATAATTAAGTGTAAATTTTTTATTTTTTCTAAATTCTCTTATTATTGTAAAAATGTAGAACAAAACGTGCATAAAATTTTTAATTTTTTAATATGTTGTTGTTATAACAAAATTGGAGTATTTCCTACATTATAATTTGCATATTGATTGCATACCTATTATTAAAAAAATAGAAAGTGAATTCAAATCTGAAATTAAATGATTTGAATTTATGCAAAATTGTGTTTAAAATGTAACCAAATCAATAGTTTGACAGTAATTATGACATTTAAGTAGAGAAGTCTCTCAAATATGTTAAATAGTAAGCGAAATGAGAGAAAGTGATAGAAAGTTGTAAAAACAACTGTAATTTAAAATCAGTGATGCTTACTGTTTGGAAGGCAAAAGAGCAAAAAAAAAGTTAAAGACTATAGAGTGGACTACAGACTAGATTATAGAATAGACTAGAGACTAGACTATAGACTAGACTATAGACTAGACTATAGACTAGACTATAGACTAGACTATAGACTAGACTATAGACTAGATTATAGACTAGACTATAGACTAGACTATAGACTAGACTATAGACTAGACTATAGACTAGACTATAGACTAGACTATAGACTAGACTATAGACTAGACTATAGACTAGACTATAGACTAGACTATAGACTAGACTATATACTAGACTATAGACTAGACTATAGACTAGACTATAGACTAGACTATAGACTAGACTATAGACTAGACTATAGACTAGACTATAGACTAGACTATAGACTAGACTATAGACTAGACTATAGACTAGACTATAGACTAGACTATAGACTAGACTATAGACTAGACTATAGACTAGACTATAGACTATACTATAGACTAGACTATAGACTAGACTATAGACTAGACTATAGACTAGACTATAGACTAGACTATAGACTAGACTATAGACTAGACTATAGACTAGACTATAGACTAGACTATAGACTAGACTATAGACTAGACTATAGACTAGACTATAGACTAGACTATAGACTAGACTATAGACTAGACTATAGACTAGACTATAGACTAGACTATAGACTAGACTATAGACTAGACTATAGACTAGACTATAGACTAGACTATAGACTAGACTATAGACTAGACTATAGACTAGACTATAGACTAGACTATAGACTAGACTATAGACTAGACTATAGACTAGACTATAGACTAGACTATAGACTAGACTATAGACTAGACTATAGACTAGACTATAGACTAGACTATGACTAGACTATAGACTAGGACTATAGACTAGACTATAGACTAGAACTATAGACTAGACTATAGACTAGACTATAGACTAGACTATAGACTAGACTATAGACTAGACTATAGACTAGACTATAGACTAGACTATAGACTAGACTATAGACTAGACTATAGACTAGACTATAGACTAGACTATAGACTAGACTATAGACTAGACTATAGACTAGACTATAGACTAGACTATAGACTAGACTATAGGACTAGACTATAGACTAGACTATAGACTAGACTATAGACTAGACTATAGACTAGACTATAGACTAGACTATAGACTAGACTATAGACTAGACTATAGACTAGACTATAGACTAGACTATAGACTAGGACTATAGACTAGACTATAGACTAGACTATAGACTAGACTATAGACTAGACTATAGACTAGACTATAGACTAGACTATAGACTAGACTATAGACTAGACTATAGACAGACTATAGACTATAGACTAGACTATAGACTAGACTATAGACTAGACTATAGACTAGACTATAGACTAGACTATAGACTAGACTATAGACTAGACTATAGACTAGACTATAGACTAGACTATAGACTAGACTATAGACTAGACTATAGACTAGACTATAGACTAGACTAGACTATAGACTAGACTATAGACTAGACTATAGACTAGACTATAGACTAGACTATAGACTAGACTATAGACTAGACTATAGTCTAGACTATAGACTAGACTATAGACTAGACTATAGACTAGACTATAGACTAGACTATAGACTAGACTATAGACTAGACTATAGACTAGACTATAGACTAGACTATAGACTAGACTATAGACTAGACTATAGACTAGACTATAGACTAGACTATAGACTAGACTATAGACTAGACTATAGACTAGACTATAGACTAGACTATAGACTAGACTATAGACTAGACTATAGACTAGACTATAGACTAGACTATAGACTACTATAGACTATAGACTAGACTATAGACTAGACTATAGACTAGACTATAGACTAGACTATAGACTAGACTATAGACTAGACTATAGACTAGACTATAGACTAGACTATAGACTAGACTATAGACTAGACTATAGACTAGACTATAGACTAGACTATAGACTAGACTATAGACTAGACTATAGACTAGACTATAGACTAGACTAGACTAGACTAGACTAGACTAGACTATAGACCTAGACTAGACTATAGACTAGACTAGACTAGACTATAGACTAGACTATAGACTAGACTATAGACTAGACTAGACTAGACTATAGACTAGACTAGACTAGACTATAGACTAGACAATAATGTAGACTGTCATGTGTATAAACAGTTCATTTTAGTTTTCTAGAATATGTGTATAATATAATTATCAAAAAAAAAAATATTTCAGTTTAATTTCTTAAAAATTTCTATCAGAAGAAATTCTGCTTCCAACAGGCTTCAAGTCTCAATAAATTAAGAACTTTTAAAACATTTAAATACATATTTCTCCCTCTTTGTTGTTTTTTAACATTTCATCTTTAGACTTCGACCTTAATATTTTTTAAAAATATATTCTTGTCTACACCTACAACATTTCTTCTCAAAATGAATTATTTTGTTTTTCTTTTTTAATTTATAAATAAAAATAGCTTTATTTTGTTGTAAAAATCTTGTATTTTGAATACTTTGCCAAAAAACAACAAATTAAAAAAAAAAAAACAAATTTATAAACGTCACAAATAAAAATTTTTATGTATAATACGAAATTATACTATGTATATCCATCTCTGTAGTTATTAAGCCAAAAGCTAGCAAAGAAATCTTGCATAATATTTAAAAAATTCCTAAACATTGAAAATAAATTTAAAATTAAAGATAAACTAAAATTAGACAAAATTTCTAAAATATTTTGTTGGTGTTTTTGTTTTTTAATTATAGTCCTAGGTCGTGGTTAAAAAAATTAAATTGAAATTTAAATATTTACAAAAACAAATACATTTTTATTGTTGTTTATCTATCAATCATTAATAGTAAACATTGGAAAACTATGTTTTTCGAATTTAAAATTTACTAAAATTTGGTTTAAATAAATTTAAATATTCATCTTGTTTTTCTTCTTTGAGTTTTTAGAAACTTTAAATGTTTGTATAAATTATTTAAAAAAATACTTCCTTGTTTATTTAATAATTTAAATTTGGCAATGTTTTTAAATGCTGTAAAAACCACAGCTGGCTGCTTTTAAGCAGCAAGAGATATCAAAACAAAACTAAAAAGAGTTACCAGATGTTTATAACCAAGCACCAAAACAAATAGTTTTAAAACCCTTGGCATCACTGTAATTACCGCTATACAGCAGCAAGAGTAGAAAGGACACAATAAAATAATAACAAACAATAATGCCAAAATGTCTTAGTTTTAATATTGTTTTCAATCAACATAACGAAACACCTACATATTTAATTTCAATTAATATTTAATTGAAACAAATTATATTTGATTTTAGTTTTCTACGACAACTAGATAAAAAGTAACTGTTAATTTATTTAAAACACATGCCATTATAAAAAAAAAAACTATATATACACAAAGCTTTACCGTTTGGTTAAATTAATATAAAAAAATCCAACAATTTTAATACAATTCCGCAGTATTAGTAGTAGTAGTTTCAAAACTACCGGATAAAAACAATTGACAATTGTTTTAAAATCATTCATTTACATACAGACAAATGAACGTCTGTCCAAGAGTCATTACTTGATTCACTTATGGTGACGATAAGTATGTATAATAATTTTACCGCCTGCCTGTGTTTCTTGTTATCGCCAATTTGCATATGAACAACATTGAAAATTATCTTTGAAAATCATATTTATTTTGTTTCTTTCTTTTGTTCATAATTTATTTGAAAATTTCTGGGTAAATTTAAAGTGAAATATCAGATGATAGTGCTCAAAGTACAAATTAGTTAGTTTAGAAAATTTTATTTGAAAATGATAGATGATCGTGTAATACAAATGTGGGATTTTTCTTTAATTTTTTCCTTAAAGTGATTTGATAAATGTTCTAGGGTCTATAGTATAGTTTTAGGTAAATTTCAGTTTAGTTCTAGTTCAGTTGTAGTTCACTTCAAGTTCTGTTCTAGTTCTGTTCTAGTTCTGTTCTAGTTCTGTTCTAGTTCTGTTCTAGTTCTGTTCTAGTTCTGTTCTAGTTCTGTTCTAGTTCTGTTCTAGTTCTGTTCTAGTTCTGTTCTAGTTCTGTTCTAGTTCTGTTATAGTTCTGTTCTAGTTCTGTTCTAGTTCTGTTCTAGTTTGTTCTAGTTCTGTTCTAGTTCTGTTCTAGTTCTGTTCTAGTTCTGTTCTAGTTCTGTTCTAGTTCTGTTCTAGTTCTGTTCTAGTTCTGTTCTAGTTCTGTTCTAGTTCTGTTCTAGTTCTGTTCTAGTTCTGTTCTAGTTCTGTTCTAGTTCTGTTCTAGTTCTAGTTCTTTCTAGTTCTGTTCTAGTTCTGTTCTAGTTCTGTTCTAGTTCTGTTCTAGTTCTGTTCTAGTTCTGTTCTAGTTCTGTTCTAGTTCTGGTTCTAGTTCTGTTCTAGTTCTGTTCTAGTTCTGTTCTAGTTCTGTTCTAGTTCTGTTCTAGTTCTTTCTAGTTCTGTTCTAGTTCTGTTCTAGTTCTGTTCTAGTTCTGTTCTAGTTCTGTTCTAGTTCTGTTCTAGTTCTGTTCTAGTTCTGTTCTAGTTCTGTTCTAGTTCTGTTCTAGTTCTGTTCTAGTTCTTTCTAGTTCTGTTCTAGTTCTGTTTCTAGTTCTGTTCTAGTTCTGTTTCTAGTTCTGTTCTAGTTCTGTTCTAGTTCTGTTCTAGTTCTGTTCTAGTTCTGTTCTAGTTCTGTTCTAGTTCTGTTCTAGTTCTGTTCTGGTTCTAATCTAGTTCTATTCTAGTTTTGTTCTAGTTCTGTTCTAGTTCTATTCTAGTTCTGTTCTAGTTCTAGTTCTGTTCTAGTTCTAGTTCTGTTCTAGTTCTAGTTCTGTTCTAGTTCTAGTTCTAGTTCTAGTTCTAGTTCTAGTTCTAGTTCTGTTCTAGTTCTAGTTCTGTTCTAGTTCAGCTCTAGTTCTGTTCTAGTTCTGTTCTAGTTCTGTTCTAGTTCTGTTCTAGTTCTGTTCTAGTTCTGTTCTAGTTCTGTTCTAGTTCTGTTCTAGTTCTGTTCTAGTTCTGTTCTAGTTCTGTTCTAGTTTCTAGTTCTGTTCTAGTTCTGTTCTAGTTCTGTTCTAGTTCTGTTCTAGTTCTGTTCTAGTTCTGTTCTAGTTCTGTTCTAGTTCTGTTCTAGTTCTGTTCTAGTTCTGTTCTAGTTCTGTTCTAGTTCTGTTCTAGTTCTGTTCTAGTTCTGTTCTAGTTCTGTTCTAGTTCTGTTCTAGTTCTGTTCTAGTTCTGTTCTAGTTCTGTTCTAGTTCTGTTCTAGTCTGTTCTAGTTCTTCTAGTTCTGTTCTAGTTCTGTTCTAGTTCTGTTCTAGTTCTGTTCTAGTTCTAGTTCTGTTCTAGTTCTGTTCTAGTTCTGTTCTAGTTCTGTTCTAGTTCTGTTCTAGTTCTGTTCTAGTTCTGTTCTAGTTCTGTTCTAGTTCTGTTCTAGTTCTGTTCTAGTTCTGTTCTAGTTCTGTTCTAGTTCTGTTCTAGTTCTGTTCTAGTTCTGTTCTAGTTCTGTTCTAGTTCTGTTCTAGTTCTGTTCTAGTTCTGTTCTAGTTCTGTTCTAGTTCTGTTCTAGTTTTGTTCTAGTTCTGTTCTAGTTCTGTTCTAGTTCTGTTCTAGTTCTGTTCTAGTTCTGTTCTAGTTCTGTTCTAATTCTGTTCTAGTTCTGTTCTAAGTCTGTTCTAGTTCTGTTCTAGTTCTGTTTTGCTTCTATTCTACTTCTTTTGTAGTTCTGAAAACTTTTGCCACTAACTGTAAACGCAGATATAATTGAAATGACCTTGTATAGTTTTTCTTTCAGGGCCAGGCTTTTCGATAATGTCATTAATAGTTCGAAATAATAAAATATGCCTTAAAATGATTACTATTACTAAAGGCTTTATCATTATTTGAGTAGTTTTTTTATTCAAACCAGTAATTTTCCTTCTCTTTTTAAGATAAAACCAAAACAAGAAATTGAATTTCTTATCAAACCGGCATTTTTTTTTAAATTTTGTGATTATTTTTTTTTTAACAAAACAATAAATATAACTATATAGTGATAAAAAAGCATAAGTTGTATAATCATATCAATTTTCTTTTCATTATACTAGAAAACTTTACGATACCGTAAATTGAACTTTGCCTTTTAAAAAGTAACCAGAGATATTTTGCACTTTGTAATGGTAATTTTTATATAAATTACAATTGTAAAAAGATATTTGTAGCTGTGAACATTGAAATTATTTTTGACTTTGGACTTTGTCATTGAAATCAGTTTACACTATTAAAGATAAATCTGTGAAAAAAATCCACTTTAAATGACATTGATTTTTTTATATTAGAGGGAAACTAAAAAAAAAAATTATACACAAATAAACAAAAACAATGTGGAGGAGTCAAATTGCTGGTCTTGGTAGATAAATAAATAAAAATTAAAAAAAAAAAAAATAAAAAAAAAAAAAATAAAACAAATAATAAAAAGAAACGCGACCACCAAATTATACACGTAAATTGCCAAAGAACAAAGTCCGCCACACAACTCAGGCACTACTTAATAAAAAATAAACAGAAAAATAGACCTCATTAACCTAAAAGTAAAAGTAGAACGACAAAAAAATAAAAATTTCCTACCAGAAATTAAAAAATAAAATTTTTGGCAATAAGTTGTTGATTTTAAATAAAATGTGCGAGCATTTAATCAGTTGTTTTCCTCATACATACTACATACGTAAAGGTCATAGTTTGAAACAAATAAATTTTATTAGATTTAATTGAATTTTATTGTAATTTTTAAATTAAAATAAATTGCTACTAAGACAATATAAATTATAAGGGCAATAAAAATACTTAGTTGTAATAACTATAAAGAAAATTGTGTAAATTTATGTCTTTTGTAACAAATTATAAGGTTTTAATTAAATTAATATTTTTTTTTATTTTTTTGTTAAAAAAGTCTAATTATTTTTGACAGTTTGCTATATTAATTTTGCAGAAAGTTGGCATCACCTTTTGCTTATGCCTCCCACTTAATAGCAATGTAAACATAATAAAAACTAACGGTTACCTTAACATTCGGTGATGCCATATGATAATAAACAAAATTGTATCTATAAGAGTGATGCCAACTATTAAATCAAAAACCAAAATAATCAGCTGTTTTATTCTTGATACTTTGTACTTTTCTCTTTAAGATTATCAATAAGAAAAAACCAAAATTATATTAAAAACTTTTTATATAAATATTTATAAGTACAAGTACTTAAACCTTTCATCCCTCTTCAATCACACTTTTGTACTTTGTATCGTGAAATTATGATACATAGTTTAACAAAAATATTACCGGCATTGTATAATGTTGTTCCACAACTTATAAAACAAATAAATATGATACTCTGCTAGTAATACAATGAAAAATATACCATGTGTATATTTAACTTGTTTAATAAATAATTATCGTATATCTGACGATAACACGCAATATTTAATTTACACACTCGATCTCATCAAACAGCTATTTAAAATATTTTCTAAACAAGTTTAATTTTTAATCGATGTGAGGGTATATGATTATTAAACGAATTGAAAACGAATACAATACGATTTAATTCAAATTGTAGTCTCTAGATTTAAAATACTTAAGACCCTACTATAGACTGAATTACAGACTAGGCAATAGACTAGACTATGTATTAAAAACTAGATTATAGACTGGACTATATATAGACTATACCATAGATTAGACTTTAGATATGAATATAGGCTAGACTCTAGGCTGTAGACTAGTATAAAGGCTAAACTATAGACTAGATTCTAGATTTGACTATACGTAGACTATTGACTATATGCTAGACTAGACTATAGACTAGGGTAGATTGTAGAGTACACATTAGACTTGACTATATACTCGACTATATACTTGACTATAGACAAGACTTAGACTAGACTATAGACTAAACTATAGACTAGACTAGACTAGACTAGACTATAGTCTAGACTATAGTCTAGTCTATAGTCTAGTCTATAGTCTAGGTCTATAGTCTAGTCTATAGTCTAGTCTATAGTCTAGTCTTAGTCTAGTCTAGTCTATAGTTAGTCTATAGTCTAGTCTATAGTCTAGTCTATAGTCTAGTCTATAGTCTAGTCTAGTCTAGTCTATAGTCTAGTCTATAGTCTAGTCTATAGTCTAGTCTATAGTCTAGTCTATAGTCTAGTCTATAGTCTAGTCTATAGTCTAGTCTATAGTCTAGTCTATAGTCTAGTCTATAGTCTAGTCTATAGTCTAGTCTATAGTCTAGTCTATAGTCTAGTCTATAGTCTATCTATAGTCTAGTCTATAGTCTAGTCTATAGTCTAGTCTATAGTCTAGTCTATAGTCTAGTCTATAGTCTAGTCTATAGTCTAGTCTATAGTCTAGTCTATAGTCTAGTCTATAGTCTAGTCTATAGTCTAGTCTATAGTCTAGTCTATAGTCTAGTCTATAGTCTAGTCTATAGTCTAGTCTATAGTCTAGTCTATAGTCTAGTCTATAGTCTAGTCTATAGTCTAGTCTATAGTCTAGTCTATAGTCTAGTCTATAGTCTAGTCTATAGTCTAGTCTATAGTCTAGTCTATAGTCTAGTCTATAGTCTAGTCTATAGTCTAGTCTATAGTCTAGTCTATAGTCTAGTCTATAGTCTAGTCTATAGTCTAGTCTATAGTCTAGTCTATAGTCTAGTCTATAGTCTAGTCTATAGTCTAGTCTATAGTATAGTCTATAGTCTAGTCTATAGTCTAGTCTATAGTCTAGTCTATAGTCTAGTCTATAGTCTAGTCTATAGTCTAGTCTATAGTCTAGTCTATAGTCTAGTCTATAGTCTAGTCTATAGTCTAGTCTATAGTCTAGTCTATAGTCTAGTCTATAGTCTAGTCTATAGTCTGTCTATAGTCTAGTCTATAGTCTAGTCTATAGTTAGTCTATAGTCTAGTCTATAGTCTAGTCTATAGTCTAGTCTCTAGTCTAGTCATAGTCTAGTCTATAGTCTAGTCTATAGTCTAGTCTATAGTCTAGTCTATAGTCTAGTCTATAGTCTAGTCTATAGTCTAGTCTATGTCTAGTCTATAGTCTAGTCTATAGTCTAGTCTATAGTCTTAGTCTATAGTCTAGTCTATAGTCTAGTCTATTAGTCTAGTCTATAGTCTAGTCTATAGTCTAGTCTATAGTCTAGTCTATAGTCTAGTCTATAGTCTAGTCTATAGTCTAGTCTATAGTCTAGTCTATAGTCTATTATAGTCTAGTCTATAGTCTAGTCTATAGTCTAGTCTATAGTCTAGTCTATAGTCTAGTCTATAGTCTAGTCTATAGTCTAGTCTATATCTAGTCTATAGTCTAGTCTATAGTCTAGTCTATAGTCTAGTCTATAGTCTAGTCTATAGTCTAGTCTATAGTCTAGTCTATAGTCTAGTCTATAGTCTAGTCTATAGTCTAGTCTATAGTCTAGTCTAAGTCTAGTCTAGTCTAGTCTATAGTCTAGTCTATAGTCTAGTCTATAGTCTAGTCTATAGTCTAGTCTATAGTCTAGTCTATAGTCTAGTCTATAGTCTAGTCTATAGTCTAGTCTATAGTCTAGTCTATAGTCTAGTCTATAGTCTAGTCTATAGTCTAGTCTATAGTCTAGTCTATAGTCTAGTCTATAGTCTAGTCTTAGTCTAGTCTATAGTCTAGTCTATAGTCTAGTCTATAGTCTAGTCTATAGTCTAGTCTATAGTCTAGTCTATAGTCTAGTCTATAGTCTAGTCTATAGTCTAGTCTATAGTCTAGTCTATAGTCTAGTCTATAGTCTAGTCTATAGTCTAGTCTAAAGTCTAGTCTATAGTCTAGTCTATAGTCTAGTCTATAGTCTAGTCTATAGTCTAGTCTATAGTCTAGTCTAGTCTATTAGTCTAGCCTATAGTCTAGTCTATAGTCTAGCCTATAGTCTAGTCTATAGTCTAGTCTATAGTCTAGCCTATTGTCTAGTCTATAGTCTAGTCTATAGACTAGACAATAAATATAAATATTATAAATATTTATATAGACTATAGTCTATAGTCTAGTCTATAGTCTAGTCTATAGTCTAGTCTATAGTATAGTCTATAGTCTAGTCTATAGTCTAGTCTATAGTCTAGTCTATAGTCTAGTCTATAGTCTAGTCTATAGTCTAGTCTATAGTCTAGTCTATTGTCTAGTCTATAGTCTAGTCTATAGTCTAGTCTATAGTCTTGTCTATAGTCTAGTCTATAGTCTAGTCTATAGTCTAGTCTATAGTCTAGTCTATAGTCTAGTCTATAGTCTAGTCTAGACTAGACTATAATCTAGGACTATAGACTAGACTATAATCTAGACTATAGACTAGACAATAGGCTAGACTATAGACTAGACTATAGACTAGACTATAGACTAGACAATAGGCTAGACTATAGACTAGACTATAGACTAGTCTAGACTAGACTATAATCTAGACTATAGACTAGACTATAATCTAGACTATAGACTAGACAATAGGCTAGACTATAGACTAGACTATAGACTAGACTATAGACTAGACAATAGGCTAGACTATAGACTAGACTATAGACTAGACTATAGGCTAGACTATAGACTAGACTATAGGCTAGACTGTAGGCTAGACTATAGACTAGACTATAGGCTAGACTAGTAGAAACTATAGACTAGACTATAGACTAGATAGACTATAGACTAGACTATAGACTAGACTATAGACTAGACTATAGACTAGACTATAGACTAGACTATAGACTAGACTATAGACTAGACTATAGACTAGACTATAGACTAGACTATAGACTAGACTATAGACTAGACTATAGACTAGACTAGACTATAGACTAGACTATAGACTAGACTATAGACTAGACTATAGACTAGACTATAGACTAGACTATAGACTAGACTATAGACTAGACTATAGACTAGACTATAGACTAGACTATAGACTAGACTATAGACTAGACTATAGACTAGACTATAGACTAGACTATAGACTAGACTTAGACTAGACTATAGACTAGATATAGACTAGCTATAGACTAACTATGACTAGACTATAGACTAGACTAGAGCTAGACTATAGACTAGACTATAGACTAGACTATAGACTAGACTATAGGACTAGACTATAGACTAGACTATAGACTAGACTATAGACTAGACTATAGTCTGGACTATAGAATAAACTAAACTAGTCCAGACTATATATTAAACTAAAGTCCATACTATAGACTTAACTATAGTCCATACTATAGACTTAACTATAGTCCAGACTATAGACTTAACTATAGTCCAGACTATAGAATTAACCATAGTCCAGACTATAGACTTAACTATAGTCCAGACTATAGACTTAACTATAGTCCAGACTATAGACTTAACTATAGTCCAGACTATAGACTTAACTATAGTCCAGACTATAGACTTAACTATAGTCCAGACTATAGACTTAACTATAGTCCAGACTATAGACTAATCTCTAGTCCAGACTATAGACTAATCTCTAGACCAGACTATAGACTAAACTATAGTCGAGACTATAGACTAGACTATAGTCCAGACTATAGACTAGACTATAGTCCAGACTATAAACTAAACTGTTGCTCAGACTATAGGCTAAACTATAGTCCAGACTATAAACCAGATTTTATCATAATATTGACATCTTTCCAATTTTGATATTTTTCTCATTTCATACTTATCATCTAAATTTTTTTAGTTTGTTTCGTAGTACTGCTGTAGAATTGTCAAGCCCATTTTTGTTTTTGTTAAAAAATTAGATATGTTTAAATTTTAAACGCTTTTATTTTGTAATTTGTTAATAATTTTCACATGCATTCTGTCATTAAAGCTTTTTTTATCGCAAACATTTTAGAACAATGTATATAATTCTCTCTTTTATATATAAATATCTGTCTAATCAAACTCTCATTACATGAATTCATTACTTTATGTGTTTTTTTGTTTGTCTTTTTTTTTATAAATTTTTTTAGATTTAAAACTAAAACTTTCTACCAGAGTAATAGACCTCTCTCACTCTCTCTAAAAAGAAAGAAAAACTCACAAAATACAACAAATCATTTATCACGGTTGTTGGCCCAAAGGAGTAACAAAACAAACATCAAATCACCTAGAAAAAAATCACCTTAGTCATCATTTTTTTACAACACGACCCAGTGTGCTGCTTGCTAAAACGTTTTTACTCATTAAAGGATAAAATAAACATAATAAGAGAGAGAGTAATCGGGAGTAGTTGCTTATTAGAGTTGCCATACTCTTTAAAACGCTTTTAAACCAGTTGAATTAAACCCAGCTTAACTACAAGTTAAACGCAAGTAAAACTTTTACAAAATGTTTATCGAAGATGATGCACAGTAAGTATTAATAATTGTTTATTAATTTATAATTTATTAAATGTTTTTAGTAGTTTAGCTTTGTAAAAAATATCACATATTTTTATTTGTAACAAAATGTGCTTAAATTTTTATTTATTTATTTATGTTTGTTTTTTTTTTTCAAAATTCATAAAATTTGTTACATAAAAATCATTAAGCTTTTAAAGGATTAAGGCAATTCAGGTGGCGGCGATTAGTTAAGATCATAGAGTTGAGTCGAAACTAGTCTATAGTCTAGATTATAACCTAGACTAAAGACCAGACTATAAACTAGTCTATAGTCCAGACTATAGTCCATATTATACACCAGACTACAGTCCAGACTATAGTCCAGACTATAGACCAGACTATAGTCCAGACTATAGTCCAGACTATAGACCAGACTATAGTCCAGTCTATAGGCCCCGACTATAGTCCAGACTATAGACCCGACTATAGTCCAGACTATAGACCCGACTATAGACCATAGTCCAGACTATAGACCATAGTCCAGACTATAGACTATAGTCCAGACTATAGACCATAGTCCAGACTATAGACTATAGTCCAGACTATAGACTATAGTCCAGACTATAGACTATAGTCCAGACTATAGACTATAGTCCAGACTATAGACTATAGTCCAGACTACAGACTATAGTCCAGATCATCATTAAGCCAGACAATCATTAAACTTTTAAAGGATTAAGGCAATTCAGGTGGCGGAGATTAGTTAAGATCATAGAGTTTAGTCGAACTAGTCTATAGTCTAGACTGTAACCTAGACTAAAGACCAGACTATAGACTAGACTATAGACTAGACTATAGACTAGACTATAGACTAGACTATAGACTAGACTATAGACTAGACTATAGACTAGACTATAGACTAGACTAGGCTAGACTATAGACTAGACTAAGAAGACTAGACTATAGACTAGACTATAGACTAGACTATAGACTAGACTATAGACTAGACTATAATAGACTAGACTATAGACTAGACTATAGACTAGACTATAGACTAGACTATAGACTAGAATATAGACTAGACTATAGACTAGACTATAGACTAGACTATAGACTAGACTATAGACTAGACTATAGACTAGACTATAGACTAGACTATAGACTAGACTATAGACTAGACTATAGACTAGACTATAGACTAGACTATAGAGTAGACTATAGACTAGACTATAGACTAGACTATAGACTAGACTATAGACTAGACTATAGACTAGACTATAGACTAGACTATAGACTAGACTATAGACTAGACTATAGACTAGACTATAGACTAGACTATAGACTAGACTATAGACTAGACTATAGACTAGACTATAGACTAGACTATAGACTAGACTATAGACTAGACTATAGACTAGACTATAGACTAGACTATAGACTAGACTATAGACTAGACTATAGACTAGACTATAGACTAGACTATAGACTAGATTAGACTAGACTATAGACTAGACTATAGACTAGACTATAGACTAGACTATAGACTATACTATGACTAGACTATAGACTAGACTATAGACTAGACTATAGACTAGACTATAGACTAGACTATAGACTAGACTATAGACTAGACTATAGACTAGACTATAGACTAGACTATAGACTAGACTATAGACTAGACTAGACTATAGACTAGACTATAGACTAGACTATACTAGACTATAGACTAGACTATAGACTAGACTATAGACTAGACTATAGACTAGACTATAGACTAGACTGTAGACTAGACTAGACTAGACTATAGACTAGACTATAGACTAGACTATAGACTAGACTATAGACTAGACTATAGACTAGACTATAGACTAGACTATAGACTAGACTATAGACTAGACTATAGACTAGACTATAGACTAGACTATAGACTAGACTATAGACTAGACTATAGACTAGACTATAGACTAGACTATAGACTAGACTATAGACTAGACTATAGACTAGACTATAGACTAGACTATAGACTAGACTATAGACTAGACTATAGACTAGACTATAGACTAGACTATAGACTAGACTATAGACTAGACTATAGACTAGACTATAGACTAGACTATAGACTAGACTATAGACTAGACTATAGACTAGACTATAGACTAGACTATAGACTAGACTATAGACTAGACTATAGACTAGACTATAGACTAGACTATAGACTAGACTATAGACTAGACTATAGACTAGACTAGACTAGACTATAGACTAGACTATAGACTAGACTATAGACTAGACTATAGACTAGACTATAGACTAGACTATAGACTAGACTATAGACTAGACTATAGACTAGACTATAGACTAGACTATAGACTAGACTATAGACTAGACTATAGACTAGACTATAGACTAGACTATAGACTAGACTATAGACTAGACTATAGACTAGACTATAGACTAGACTATAGACTAGACTATAGACTAGACTATAGACTAGACTATAGACTAGACTATAGACTAGACTATATATTAGACTTAGACTAGACTATAGACTAGTATAGACTAGACTATAGACTAGACTATAGACTAGACTATAGAATAGACTATAGACTAGACTATAGACTAGACTATAGACTAGACTATAGACTAGACTATAGACTAGACTATAGACTAGACCATAGACTAGACTATAGACTAGACTATAGACTAGACTATAGACTAGACTATAGACTAGACTATAGACTAGACTATAGACTAGACTATAGACTAGACTATAGACTAGACTATAGACTAGACTATAGACTAGACTATAGACTAGACTATAGACTAGACTATAGACTAGACTATAGACTAGACTATAGACTAGACTATAGACTACTATAGACTAGACTATAGACTAGACTATAGACTAGACTATAGACTAGACTATAGACTAGACTATAGACTAGACTATAGACTAGACTATAGACTAGACTATAGACTAGACTATAGACTAGACTATAGACTAGACTATAGACTAGACTATAGACTAGACTATAGACTAGACTAGACTAGACTATAGACTAGACTATAGACTAGACTATAGACTAGACTATAGACTAGACTATAGACTAGACTATAGACTAGACTATAGACTAGACTATAGACTAGACTATAGACTAGACTATAGACTAGACTATAGACTAGACTATAGACTAGACTATAGACTAGACTATAGACTAGACTATAGACTAGACTATAGACTAGACTATAGACTAGACTATAGACTAGACTATAGACTAGACTATAGACTAGACTATAGACTAGACTATAGACTAGACTATAGACTAGACTATAGACTAGACTATAGACTAGAGACTAGACTATAGACTAGACTATAGACTAGACTATAGACTAGACTATAGACTAGACTATAGACTAGACTATAGACAGACTATAGTCCTGACTATAGACAGACTATAGTCCTGACTATAGACAGACTATAGTCCTGACTATAGACAGACTATAGTCCTGACTATAGACTAGACTATAGTCCAGACTATATACCAGACTATAGTCCAGACTATAGATCAGACTATAGACCAGACTATAGACCAGACTATAGACAAGACTATAGACCAGACTATAGTCCAGACTTTAGTCCAGACTATAGTCCAGACTATGGTCCAGAAATAACTAATGTGAACTTTTTAATTAAATTGCTTTTGGATTTCAGTCTGGTCTATACTCCAGACTATAGACCAGACTATAGTCCAGACTATAGACCAGACTATAGTCCAGACTATAGTCCAGACTATAGTCCAGATTGTAGTCCAGACTATAGTCCAGACTATAGTCCAGACTATAGACCAGACTGAAGTCCAAAAGCAATTTAATTAAAAAGTTCACATAGTTATTATAGCCGCAATTTCATTGTAATCTTTTAAATTATAAAACAAATAATTTTTTGTTGTAAAACTATCGTGTTTGTTTTTCTCACAACACGCCAATAACAATTTAACGTTTTAATAATATTAATCACGAAATTGTTTACATTTGCTTTTTTTAACTAAAAAACACACAATTTTCAAAATTTTACGGAGTCCAAGTCCAAAGTTCATCACATAGTTTCTGCGTAAATTAACTAGAAAAATCATGACAAACATCACAATATAAAAACCGTCCATTATCGGTTGGGTACTCGTAAAACAACTTCAAAAGAATTCAAAATTTCATAAAACATTTCAAACAAAATTTTAACAGAAAAGTGATCAATAACACATGAGCTGGTTGAGTGTTTTCAATGCATCGCATGTTTTAAAAATTTAAAGAAATTATCTTTAAAACAAGTGTATAATAATAAAATAAAAAAATGATTATATATGTGGAACTCTACATGACAACCTATCAAATATGACAAATCTTTAATAAATTTCTTTTTATTTTTTGCGAAAAAAATCTCAGTTTTCTATCAATAAAGTTTAAGGTTTTTATTAAAATAAAAATAATTTTTTTTATAAAAAATACAATGGGGGGAAATTTTTTTTTTGATAATGTGAGCCAAGCGCAATGTTATAATTAAATATTCCAATAAAAATGTTAGCATTTTATTATTATTATATTTTTTCATTTCCATAATTATTTTAAGTGATAATAAACTTGTTTTAACTGGGGGTCCTATAAAAAGTTTCCAGCGATTAATATAATATTATTTGACAAATTAAATGATCATTGTATAAAATTATTTTAAGAGATTTTAACAAAACTTCTATAAAGTCTATAGTCCAGACTATAGTCGAGGCTATAGACCAGGCTATAGTCGAGTGTATAGACCAGACTATAGTCGTGTCTATAGACCAGACTATAGTCGAGTCTATAGACCAGACTATAGTCGAGTCTATAGACCAGACTATAGTAGAGTCTATAGTCCAGACTATAGTCGAGTCTATAGACCAGACTATAGTCGAGTCTATAGTCCAGACTATATTCGAGTCTATAGACCAGACTATTGTCGAGTCTATAGACCAGACTATAGTCGAGTCTATAGACCAGACTAGTCGAGTCTATAGACCAGACTGTAGTCGAGTCTATAGAAAGACTATAGTCGAGTCTATAGACCAGACTATAGTCGAGTCTATAGACCAGACTATAGTCGAGTCTATAGACCAGACTATAGTCGAGTCTATAGACCAGACTATAGTCGAGTCTATAGACCAGACTATAGTCGAGTCTATAGACCAGACTATAGTCGAGTCTATAGACCAGACTATAGTCGAGTCTATAGACCAGACTATAGTCGAGTCTATAGACCAGACTATAGTCGAGTCTATAGCCAGACATAGTCGAGTCTATTAGACCAGACTATAGTCGAGTCTATAGACCAGACTATAGTCGAGTCTATAGACCAGACTATAGTCGAGTCTATAGACCAGACTATAGTCGAGTCTATAGACCAGGACTATAGTCGAGTCTATAGACCAGACTATAGTCGAGTCTATAGACCAGACTAGTCGAGTCTATAGACCAGACTATAGTCGAGTCTATAGACCAGACTATAGGAGTAGACCAGACTATAGTCGAGTCTATAGACTAGACTATAGTCGAGTCTATAGACCAGACTACGTCGAGTCTATAGACCAGACTATAGTCGAGTCTATAGACCAGGACTATAGTCGAGTCTATAGACTAGACTATAGTCGAGTCTATAGACTAGACTATAGTCGAGTCTATTAGACCAGACTATAGTCGAGTCTATAGACCAGACTATAGTCGAGTCTATAGACCAGACTATAGTCCAGGCTGTAGTCCAGACTATAGTCAAGTCTATAGTCCAAGACTATAGTCAAGTCTATAGTCCAGACTATAGTCGAGTCTATAGTCCAGTCTATAGTCCAGACTATAGTCGAGTCTATAGTCCAGACTATAGTCGAGTCTATAGTCCACACTATAGTCGAGTCTATTGTCCAGCCTATAGTCGAGTCTAGTGTCCAGACTATAGACTAGACTATTGTCCAGACTATAGACTAGACTATAGTCCAGACTATAGACTAGACTATAGTCCAGACTATAGACTAGACTATAGTCCAGACTATAGACTAGACTATAGTCCAGACTATAGACTAGACTATAGTCCAGACTATAGACTAGACTATAGTCCAGACTATAGACTAGACTATAGTCCAGACTATAGACTAGACTATAGTCCAGACTATAGACTAGACTATAGTCCAGACTATAGACTAGATGATAGTTCAGACTATAGAGTAGATGATAGTCCAGACTATAGAGTAGATGATAGTCCAGACTATAGACTAGACTATAGTCCAGACTATAGACTAGACTATATCCAGACTATAGACTAGACTATAGTCCAGACTATAGACTAGACTATAGTCCAGACTATAGACTAGACTATAGTCCAGACTATAGAATAGACTATAGTCCAGACTATAGAATAGACTATAGTCCAGACTATAGAATAGACTATAGCCCAGACTATAGACAAGACTATAGTCCAGACTATAGACTAGACTATAGTCCAGACTATAGACTATAGTCCAGACTATAGACTAGACTATAGTCCAGACTATAGACTAGACTATAGTCCAGACTATATACTAGACTATAGTCCAGACTATAGCTAGACTATAGTCCAGACTATAGACTAGACTATAGTCCAGACTATAGACTAAACTATAGTCCAGACTATAGACTAGACTATAGTCCAGACTATAGACTAGACTATAGTCCAGACGATAGACTAGACTATAGCCCCAGACTATAGACTAGACTATAGTCCAGACTATAGACTAGACTATAGTCCAGACTATAGACTATAGTCCAGACTATAGACTAGACTATAGTCCAGACTATAGACTAGACCTATAGTCCAGACTATAGACTATAGTCCAGACTATAGACTAGACTATAGTCCAGACTATAGACTAGACTATAGTCCAGACTATAGACTAGACTATAGTCCAGACTATAGACTAAACTATAGTCCAGACTATAGACTAAACTATAGTCCAGATTATAGACTAAACTATAGTCCAGATTATAGACTAAACTATAGTCCAGACTATAGACTACTATATTTTTTTTTCAAATTGTATTTTAAAATCTATTTTGACCTACTTTTACTATTATAAACTGATTTCTTAACATTTTTATGACATTTTGACATTTGAAATAAAAAATGTTTTGACATAAAACCTTAAACAGTTAAAGTACAAAGTTAAAAGGTCTTAATAAAAGTGCATGTTTTGAAATCTTTTGGAATAAAAAAAAAAAAAAACGCAAAAAATTATAAAATAAATCATCTCATTTTGAACAAAGTTCATTCATAATACAAAAACTAAATGTAGTTGGTACTCATAACATTATCACTAGTATAATTACAATAAAAATTAATTAGCAAGTATTTAAAAAAAAGTTGTAAATCACAAAAAATTTAAATTCGCTCCCATTAAATGAGAGCTAAAAACACGCTCATTTTTCAAATTGTCAACAAATATTGAAAAACAATAAAAATTACATTTAAAATTTCTGTGAATTTTTAATCATTTATTTTTGTTTTTTTCGCTGTGACTGATAAGAAAATCATTTTATTATGACGATTATTTTACAACAAAAGTTTTATTTGAAGTGAACATATTATCTTTTGTTCACATTTCTCACACACACTCTCTCTCTATATCACGTTATCTACTGTAATCTTTTAAATTGATTTGATTTTCTACACTTTACTCTCAAAAGTTCTAAAAAAAATATGAGTAATTTAGATTAAAAAAGTTTTAAAATAAAATGTTTTAACAAATTTTAAATTGTTTAAACAGTTATTTTTTAGTAGTGTTTTGTTAAGGGTTTAAGTAACAGGTGAATAGAAAATAAATCAAAATCAGACAATTGGAAATATTTATAATTTTTTCAACTAATTATAGTGTTGTAATAGTTTTTAAAATAAATTATAGTTTTAAAAAGATTTCAACAATATTTTATAATTAATTATTTTATTTGTTTAAATTTGTTATTAATTTTTTTTCTTTAAATTTAAACTATTTTATTAAACAATTTTCTTTTCTCTTCTAGAATGGAAAGCTTCTGGATACAGAGCGCTATTGGGGCCATTAAGGCCATTGCATTTGTCTGTGATATAATCACTTTACCGGTATATTTGGTTTTACAAAGACCCTGGAAACGAAGACAAGAATCTAAACGTGTTAAGGTTAGTATGCAGTTTGTTTTCTTATATAAATTAAAATTTAATTAAAATGAGAAAATTCACTTTCTTTTATAACGCAAGTAAACAGTATCGAAAAATAGTTTTTGACTCATATTTCTTACGATTAGAAAGAAAGGGAAATATATTTAAAAAAAAAGACTAAAGACACGTTTTTAATAATTTCTTAAGAATTTAAAAAAAAAAATATGCATAAAACATATATTGTGCAATATTTTTTTTATTAATTATTCATTATAAAGTTAAATGGAAATTACGCTAAATATAATTTTGATAATCATTGCGTTAATTAAAAAAATAATATAAAGAAAATTGTGTGTCAATTTTATATCAGTTCGAATCTAGTCCACTTATAGTTCAGTTGTAGTAGAGTTGTAGTTCAGTTCTAGTTAAGTTCTAGTTGAGTTCTAGTTGAGTTCTAGTTGAGTTCTTGTTGAGTTCTAGTTGAGTTCTAGTTGAGTTCTAGTTGAGTTCTAGTTGAGTTCTAGTTGAGTTCTAGTTGAGTTCTAGTTGAGTTCTAGTTGAGTTCTAGTTGAGTTCTAGTTGAGTTCTAGTTGAGTTCTAGTTGAGTTCTACTTGAGTTCTAGTTGAGTTCTAGTTGAGTTCTAGTTGAGTTCTTGTTGAGTTCTTGTTGAGTTCTAGTTGAGTTCTAGTTGAGTTCTAGTTGAGTTCTAGTTGAGTTCTAGTTGAGTTCTTGTTGAGTTCTAATTGAGTTCTAGTTGAGTTCTAGTTGAGTTCTAGTTGAGTTCTAGTTGAGTTCTAGTTGAGTTCTAGTTGAGTTCTAGTTGAGTTCTAGTTGAGTTTCTAGTTGAGTTCTAGTTGAGTTCATTGAGTTTGAGTTCTAGTCGAGTTCTAGTCGAGTTCTAGTTGAGTTCTAGTTGAGTTCTATTAAGTTCTAGTTGAGTTCTAGTTATGTTCTAGTTCTGTTTCTAGTTCTGTCTAGTTCTGTTCGAGTTCTGTTCTAGTTCTTTCTAATTCTGTTCTAATTCTGTTCTAGTTCTGTTCTAATTCGTTCTAGTTCTGTTCTAGTTCTTTTCTAGTTCTGTTCTAGTTCTGTTCTAGTTCGTTTCTAGTTCTGTTCTAGTTCTGTTCTAGTTCTGTTCTAGTTCTGTTCTAGTTCTGTTCTAGTTCTGTTCTAGTTCTGTTCTAGTTTCTGTTCTAGTTCTGTTCTAATTCTGTTCTAGTTCTGTTCTAGTTCTGTTCTAGTTCTGTTCTTGTTCTGTTCTAGTTCTGTTCTAGTCTGTTCTAGTTCTGTTCTAGTTCTGTTCTAGTTCTGTTCTAGTTCTGTTCTAGTTCTGTTCTAGTTCTGTTCTAGTTCTGTTCTAGTTCTGTTCTAGTTCTGTTCTAGTTCTGTTCTAGTTCTGTTCTAGTTCTGTTCTAGTTCTGTTCTAGTTCTGTTCTAGTTCTGTTCTAGTTCTGTTCTAGTTCTGTTCTGTTCTGTTCTGTTCTGTTCTGTTCTGTTCTGTTCTGTTCTGTTCTAGTTCTGTTCTGTTCTAGTTCTGTTCTGTTCTAGTTCTGTTCTAGTTCTGTTCTAGTTCTGTTCTAGTTCTGTTCTAGTTCTGTTCTAGTTCTGTTCTAGTTCTGTTCTAGTTCTGTTCTAGTTCTGTTCTAGTTCTGTTCTAGTTCTGTTCTAGTTCTGTTCTAGTTCTGTTCTAGTTCTGTTCTAGTTCTGTTCTAGTTCTGTTCTAGTTCTGTTCTAGTTCTGTTCTAGTTCTGTTCTAGTTCTGTTCTAGTTCTGTTCTAGTTCCTGTTCTAGTTCTGTTCTAGTTCTGTTCTAGTTCTGTTCTAGTTCTGTTCTAGTTCTGTTCTAGTTCTGTTCTAGTTCTGTTCTAGTTCTGTTCTAGTTCTGTTCTAGTTCTGTTCTAGTTCTGTTCTAGTTCTGTTCTAGTTCTGTTCTAGTTCTGTTCTAGTGTCTGTTCTAGTTCTGTTCTAGTTCTGTTCTAGTTCTGTTCTAGTTCTGTTCTAGTTCTGTTCTAGTTCTGTTCTAGTTCTGTTCTAGTTCTGTTCTAGTTCTGTTCTAGTTCTGTTCTAGTCTGTTCTAGTTCTGTTCTAGTTCTGTTCTAGTTCTGTTCTAGTTCTGTTCTAGTTCTGTTCTAGTTCTGTTTCTAGTTCTGTTCTAGTTCTGTTCTAGTTCTGTTCTATTTCTGTTCTAGTTCTGTTTCTAGTTCTGTTCTAGTTTCTGTTTCTAGTTCTGTTCTAGTTCTGTTCTAGTTCTGTTCTAGTTCTGTTCTAGTGCTGTTCTAGTTCTGTTCTAGTCTGTTCTAGTTCTGTTCTAGTTCTGTTCTAGTTCTGTTCTAGTTCTGTTCTAGTTCTGTTCTAGTTCTGTTCTAGTTCTGTTCTAGTTCTGTTCTAGTTCTGTTCTAGTTCTGTTCTAGTTCTGTTCTAGTTCTGTTCTAGTTCTGTTCTAGTTCTGTTCTAGTTCTGTTCTAGTTCTGTTCTAGTTCTGTTCTAGTTCTGTTCTAGTTCTGTTCTAGTTCTGTTCTAGTTCTGTTCTAGTTCTGTTCTAGTTCTGTTCTAGTTCTGTTCTAGTTCTGTTCTAGTTCTGTTCTAGTTCTGTTCTAGTTCTGTTCTAGTTCTGTTCTAGTTCTGTTCTAGTTCTAGTTCTGTTCTAGTTCTGTTCTAGTTCTGTTCTAGTTCTGTTCTAGTTCTGTTCTAGTTCTGTTCTAGTTCTGTTCTAGTCTGTTCTAGTTCTGTTCTAGTTCTGTTCTAGTTCTGTTCTAGTTCTGTTCTAGTTCTGTTCTAGTTCTGTTCTAGTTCTGTTCTAGTTCTGTTCTAGTTCTGTTCTAGTTCTGTTCTAGTTCTGTTCTAGTTCTGTTCTAGTTCTGTCTAGTTCTGTTCTAGTTCTGTTCTAGTTCTGTTCTAGTTCTGTTCTAGTTCTGTTCTAGTTCTGTTCTAGTTCTGTTCTAGTTCGGTTCTAGTTCGTTCTAGTTCTATTCTAGTTCTGTTCTAGTTCTGTTCTAGTTCTGTTCTAGTTCTGTTCTAGTTTCTGTTCTAGTTTCTGTTCTAGTTCTGTTCTAGTTCTGTTCTAGTTCTGTTCTAGTTCTGTTCTAGTTCTGTTCTAGTTCTGTTCCTAGCTCTGTTCTAGTTCTGTTCTAGTTCTGTTCTAGTTCTGTTCTAGTTCTGTTCTAGTTCTTTTCTAGTTCTGTTCTAGTTCTGTTCTAGTTCTGTTCTAGTTCTGTTCTAGTTCTGTTCTAGTTCTGTTCTAGTTCTGTTCTAGTTCTGTTCTAGTTCTAGTTCTGTTCTAGTTCTGTTCTAGTTCTGTTCTAGTTCTGTTCCAGTTCTGTTCCAGTTCTGTTTCTAGTTCTGTTCTAGTGCTCTTCTAGTTCTGTTCTAGTTATGAATCGGATCTAGTTATTCCTATCCATGGCTCGTCAGTTTTATTATTATTTTATAGTTACAAACAAGGTGACATTTTTAAATTTCTCGACATATTGTTTATTAAAATAGAAAAATGTTATCTGTTGTGTAAGCTAAATGAGTTTACTAGGTCTCTCTCTGTTTACATTGTTCAGATAATAAATTCGTTTTATTTTGATGTTCATTTTAACCAAAACTATTTGAAACTGTTATTCTTCCAATTTACCTCTAATAAACTCTTGTAGTTAGCTCTAAACACAACTCTTTGCTACCACTAATCTTTGCTAGCCGAAAGGTTTGGAAGTCGTATAGTAATAGTCAGAAGTGAGAGAGCTGTTACTTTCTCCCTGATTTCTCAACTGAATTCAAATAGCGGGGAAATTACAAAATTAAATTTTTAATTATAATTTTGTATTTAATCTTCTCTAAGTAGGTGTGATATTTATTTTTATAATGTTTTCTCTATACACATTTAACGAAATATGTCGTACAGTGTAAAATTATTTTGCTTTTAATATTTACAACAAATAATTAGCGTGAAAACATGTTAAGTACTTAATTTGTTCTGTCAATATCTTTCGTACATATCTAACATATCGATAATTTTCAAATTAAATAGTTTGGGTCAATAAAAAAAATATTGATAATGAAGAAAAAAAATTGTAATTGAAGGTTTTTTGTGGGTTGTGTTTTCTTAATAATATAGTAGAAGAATTGTAAACACGATAAACATATGATTACAAAATCAATGTTGTTTTGAAATATAATTTCTTATAAAAATTTAATAAAATTTGAAACTTTATTACTTTCTAAATTGACTTATTTGTCCAAAAATTTCCTTACCTACTTCAAAAAATTTATATTTAGCCAAGGTCTTTATTTATTTTTGTCACCAACTTGCGATCGTGTGATTCTAATAATCAAAACTTCTTATCAATTGCATTTTTTTTGTGTTTCTAAAAATTCAATTTTATTATTATGCGTACATTTGTGTATAAGAAATTTGACAATTTGGGAAAAACACATGCTTGTCCGATAAAGTTTTATTGGAAAAATATGTTGTTTTCTTTGAAATGAAATAAAGATTAAATTTCTTAGATAAAAATATACATGATGCCATAAGTGTTATTTGTGGACAATTAGGAACTCTTTCTGAAATGATTATAATGAAAAAAGTACTCAATAAATCTAAGCTCAATTCGGTATCAATTCTGAATCAGTTTTAGTTCTGTTCTAGTTCTGTTCTAGTTCAGTTCTAGTTCAGTTCTAGTTCAGTTCTAGTTCAGTTCTAGTTCAGTTCTAGTTCAGTTCTAGTTCAGTTCTATTTCAGTTCTATTTCAGTTCTAGTTTAGTTCGAGTTCAGTTCGAGTTCAGTTCTAGTTCAGTTCTAGTTCAGTTCTAGTTCTTTTCTAGTTCCCTTCTAGTTCCGTTCTATTTCTGTTATATTTCAGTTCTATTTCAGTTCTAGTTCAGTTCTAGTTCAGTTCTAGTTCAGTTCTAGTTGAGTTCTAGTTGAGTTCTAGTTGAGTTCTAGTTCAGTTCTAGTTCAGTTCTAGTTGAGTTCTAGTTCAGTTCTAGTTCAGTTCTAGTTCAGTTCTAGTTCAGTTCTAGTTCAGTTCTAGTTTAGTTCTAGTTCAGTTCTAGTTCAGTTCTAGTTCTGTTCTGTTCTAGTTCTGTTCTAGTTCTGTTTTAGTTCTGTTTTAGTTCGTTCTAGTTCTGTTCTAGTTCTGTTCTAGTTCTGTTCTAGTTCTGTTCTAGTTCTGTTCTAGTTCTGTTCTAGTTCTGTTCTAGTTCTGTTCTAGTTCTGTTCTAGTTCTGTTCTAGTTCTGTTCTAGTTCTGTTCTAGTTCTGTTCTAGTTCTGTTCTAGTTCTGTTCTAGTTCTGTTTCTAGTTCTGTTCTAGTTCTGTTCTAGTTTCTAGTTCTGTTCTAGTTCTGTTCTAGTTCTGTTCTAGTTCTGTTCTAGTTCTGTTCTAGTTCTGTTCTAGTTCTGTTTTAGTTCTGTTCTAGTTCTGTTCTGTTCTGTTCTAGTTCTGTTCTAGTTCTGTTCTAGTTCTGTTCTAGTTCTGTTCTAGTTCTGTTCTAGTTCTAGTTCTGTTCTAGTTCTGTTCTAGTTCTGTTCTAGTTCTGTTCTAGTTCTGTTCTAGTTCTGTTCTAGTTCTGTTCTAGTTCTGTTCTAGTTCTGTTCTAATTCTGTTCTAGTTCTGTTCTAGTTCTGTTCTAGTTCTGTTCTAGTTCTGTTCTAGTTCTGTTCTAGTTCTGTTCTAGTTCTGTTCTAGTTCTGTTCTAGTTCTGTTCTAGTTCTGTTCTAGTTCTGTTCTAGTTCTGTTCTAGTTCTGTTCTAGTTCTGTTCTAGTTCTGTTCTGTTTCTAGTTCTGTTCTGTTCTGTTCTGTTCTGTTCTGTTCTAGTTCTGTTTTTTCTGTTCTGTTTCTAGTTCTGTTCTAGTTCTGTTCTAGTTCTGTTCTTGTTTCTGTTCTAGTTCTGTTCTAGTTCTGTTCTAGTTCTGTTCTAGTTCTGTTCTAAGTTCTGTTCTAGTTCTGTTCTAGTTCTGTTCTAGTTCTGTTCTAGTTCTGTTCTAGTTCTGTGTCTAGTTCTGTTCTAGTTCTGTTCTAGTTCTGTTCTAGTTCTGTTCTAGTTCTGTTCTAGTTCTGTTCTAGTTCTGTTCTAGTTCTGTTCTAGTTCTGTTCTAGTTCTGTTCTAGTTCTCTGTTCTAGTTCTGTTCTAGTTCTGTTCTAGTTCTGTTCTAAGTTCTGTTCTAGTTCTGTTCTAGTTCTGTTCTAGTTCTGTTCTAGTTCTGTCTAGTTCTGTTCTAGTTCTGTTCTAGTTCTGTTCTAGTTCTGTTCTAGTCTGTTCTAGTTCTGTTCTAGTTCTAATTCTGTTCTAGTTCTAGTTATGTTCTAGTTCTAGTTCAGTTCTAGTTCAGTTCTAGTTCAGTTCTAGTTCAGTTCTATTCATGTTCTAGTTCTGTTCTAGTTCTGTTCTAGTTCTGTTCTAAGTTCGTTCTAGTTCTGTTCTAGTTCTGTTCTAGTTCTGTTCTAGTTCTGTTCTAGTTCAGTTCTAGTTCTGTTCTAGTTCTGTTCTAGTTCTGTTCTAGTTCTGTTCTAGTTCTGTTCTAGTTCTGTTCTAGTTCTGTTCTAGTCATGTTCTAGTTATGTTCTAGTTCTGTTCTAGTTCTGTTCTAGTTCTGTTCTAGTTCTGTTCTAGTTCTGTTCTAGTCATGTTCTAGTTATGTTCTAGTTCTGTTCTAGTTCTGTTCTAGTTCTGTTCTAGTTCTGTTCTAGTTCTGTTCTAGTTCTGTTCTAGTTCTATTCTAGTTCTGTTCTAGTTCTGTTCTAGTTCTGTTCTAGTTCTGTTCTAGTTCTGTTCTAGTTCTGTTCTAGTTCTGTCTAGTCATGTTCTAGTTATGTTCTAGTTCTGTTCTAGTTCTGTTCTAGTTCTGTTCTAGTCATGTTCTAGTTATGTTCTAGTTCTGTTCTAGTTCTGTTCTAGTTCTAGTTCTGTTCTAGTTCTGTTCTAGTTCTGTTCTAGTTCTGTTCTAGTTCTGTTCTAGTTCTGTTCTAGTTCTGTTCTAGTTCTGTTCTAGTTCTGTTCTAGTTCTGTTCTAGTTCTGTTCTAGTTCTGTTCTAGTTCTGTTCTAGTTCTGTTCTAGTTCTGTTCTAGTTCTGTTCTAGTTCTGTTCTAGTTCTGTTCTAGTTCTGTTCTGTTCTGTCTGTTCTAGTTCTGTTCTGTTCTAGTTCTGTTCTGTTCTGTTCTAGTTCTGTTCTAGTTCTGTTCTAGTTCTGTTCTAGTTCTGTTCTAGTTCTGTTCTAGTTCTGTTCTAGTTCTGTTCTAGTTCTGTTCTAGTTCTGTTCTAGTTCTGTTCTAGTTCTGTTCTAGTTCTGTTCTAGTTCTGTTCTAGTTCTGTTCTAGTTCTGTTCTAGTTCTGTTCTAGTTCTGTTCTAGTTCTGTTCTAGTTCTGTAAGTATTGATAACTCCCTATTTTAATGTTGAATTGGTTTAAAAATTTATTTAACTAAACACTAATTTAGCTAAATTTAATTTAATTAAAATTTATTAATTATTTATAAAAAACTTTTATAATAAAAAATCCATTAATTCTGCGTTCTATCTAAATGAATATATTTTTTAATATATTTAAAACAGGCTTTACCCATTAATAAGGCCACAATTGAGGAAAGATCTAAATATAACGAGGATGATATAGAGGTTTTGTTAATTTAAATATAAATTGTTGTATTTGATTTCATTACTCTAAATAATATAAAATACTTCTTGATTTTTACTATAAAAACTTTGTTTTTTCCTTAAATGGCGGAAACTAACAAGGTGTTGGTTACTTTTATTCTATTAAAAAAAATAATAATAAAAACAAAAACTTTGTATAAAATTTAGTTTAAAGAAAAAGCACTCATTATTAATATGAATAACAGGGGGTGGCAAAAAAAATTTATAAAAAGAGACCCCAAAACGGTGAAAGCTCCCTTTATTTTAAAGCAAGAAATTTAAAAGGAAAAACACCTTCTATAGTTTTCCAAACAAAAAAAACTATAATTTACACTTTTATTTTTAATTAATTTAATAAAAAAATTTGTAATTAAATGTGTTTTTTTTTTAAATTATGGGTTTAAATTTTATTAATTTATTTAAAGTAATTGTAAAATAATAATATTTGTTTTAATTATTGATAATTTTTAGGCAAAAATTGTTAGCAATGATGAGGCGGCTCTAAATTATCGCACAACCGAACCACCCAGAGAGACACATATCAAAATGCTGCAGGACAACATAGATACTCTCGAAAAGGTTTTCAATTATGTGGCTAAAACTCATTCATCGAAACGTTGCCTGGGCACTCGTCAAATTCTCAGCGAGGAGGATGAGCTACAGCCCAATGGTCGTGTTTTCAAGAAATACAATATGGGCGAATACAAATGGAAGAATTTCATAGAGGCTGAACGCATGGCAGCGGCTTTTGGTCGTGGTCTGCGTGAGTGTGGTCAGGAACCCCGTAGAAATATTGTTATCTTTGCCGAGACACGTGCCGAATGGATGATTGCCGCTCATGGTTGTTTCAAACAATCCATGTCAATTGTTACCGTCTATGCCACTTTGGGTGATGAGGGTGTGGCTCATTGTATTAGTGAAACTGAAGTTACCACTGTCATTACTTCTCACGATTTGTTGCCCAAGTTTAAGGTCTTGTTGGATAAATGTCCCCAGGTTGATACCATCATTTATATGGAAGATCAATTGCATAAAACTGATACTACTGGTTTTAAGGAAGGTGTTAAGATTTTGCCTTTCTCTGAGGTCGTACGCAATGGTCAAGATAGTAAATTTGGTAAGTAAACTCTTATTTAACTCTTCTTAAACAAATTTCGAATTAAATTTAAAAATTTCCTTTTGCAGAAAATGTTCCTCCCAAGGGTGATGATATTGCTATTATTATGTACACTTCTGGCTCAACTGGCACACCCAAAGGTGTCTGTTTGTCACACAAAAATTGTATTGCCACCATGAAAGGTTTCGTTGATGTGGTACCCATCTATCCCGATGATGTTTTAATAGGGTAGTAAATAGATTTTCATCATATACTAAACAGATCTTATACGTTTTTGTTATTTCCTCTAACAGCTTCCTTCCCTTGGCCCATGTCTTTGAATTGGTGGCCGAAAGTGTTTGTCTAATGACTGGTGTTCCCATTGGTTATTCTACCCCCTTGACTTTAATCGATACTAGTAGTAAGATCATGAGAGGCTGCAAAGGTGATGCTACTGTTTTGAAACCCACTTGCATGACCACAGTACCGGTTAGTATTTGAAATTAGGACTTATTTTGTGAATAATTTAATAATAACATTTTGTTATTGTTATTTTACAGCTTATTTTGGATCGTATCTCTAAGGGTATTAACGATAAAGTCAATTCCGGTTCGGCCTTTAAGAAAGCTCTATTCCAATTTTTATATCAATACAAAGTTAAATGGTTCCAAAGAGGTTATGAGACACCTTTAATTGACAAGTAAGTTTAAACATTAATTTTAATACCTCTTACTTGAAATCAAGATCTGTTGTAGATCCGATCTAGTTCGGATATAGTTCAGATCTGGTTCAGTTTTATATTAGTTCTAGATTAGTTATAGATCAGTTCAAGATCAATTATAGATATAGTTCTAGTTCAGTTCTAGTTCAGTTCTAGTTCTAGTTAGATTCTAGTTCTAGTTCAGTTCTAGTTCAGTTCTAGTTCTAGTTCAGTTCTAGTTCAGTTCTAGTTCAGTTCTAGTTTCAGTTCTAGTTCAGTTCTAGTTCAGTTCTATTTCAGTTCTAGTTCAGTAGTCAGTTAGTCAGTTCTAGTTCAGTTCTAGTTCAGTTCTAGTTCAGTTCTAGTTCAGTTCTAGTTCAGTTCTAGTTCAGTTCTAGTTCAGTTCTAGTTCAGTTCTAGTTCAGTTCTAGTTCAGTTCTAGTCAGTTCTAGTTCAGTTAGTTCAGTTCTAGTTCAGTTCTAGTCAGTTCTAGTTCAGTTCTGTTCATTCAGTTCTAGTTCAGTTCTAGTTCAGTTCTAGTTCAGTTCTAGTTCAGTTCTAGTTCAGTTCTAGTTCAGTTCTAGTTCAGTTCTAGTTCAGTTCTAGTTCAGTTCTAGTTCAGTTCTAGTTCAGTTCTAGTTCAGTTCTAGTTCAGTTCTAGTTCAGTTCTAGTTCAGTTCTAGTTCAGTTCTAGTTCAGTTCTAGTTCAGTTCTAGTTCAGTTCTAGTTCAGTTTAGTTCTAGTTCAGTTCTAGTTCAGTTCTAGTTCAGTTCTAGTTCAGTTCTAGTTCAGTTCTAGTTCAGTTCTAGTTCAGTTCTAGTTCAGTTCTAGTTCAGTTCTAGTTCAGTTCTAGTTCAGTTCTAGTTCAGTTCTAGTTCAGTTCTAGTTCAGTTCTAGTTCAGTTCTAGTTCAGTTCTAGTTCAGTTCTAGTTCAGTTCTAGTTCAGTTCTAGTTCAGTTCTAGTTCAGTTCTAGTTCAGTTCTAGTTCAGTTCTAGTTCAGTTCTAGTTCAGTTCTAGTTCAGTTCTAGTTCAGTTCTAGTTCAGTTCTAGTTCAGTTCTAGTTCAGTTCTAGTTCAGTTCTAGTTCAGTTCTAGTTCAGTTCTAGTTCAGTTCTAGTTCAGTTCTAGTTCAGTTCTAGTTCAGTTCTAGTTCAGTTCTAGTTCAGTTCTAGTTCAGTTCTAGTTCAGTTCTAGTTCAGTTCTAGTTCAGTTCTAGTTCAGTTCTAGTTCAGTTCTAGTTCAGTTCTAGTTCAGTTCTAGTTCAGTTCTAGTTCAGTTCTAGTTCAGTTCTAGTTCAGTTCTAGTTCAGTTCTAGTTCAGTCTAGTTCAGTTCTAGTTCAGTTCTAGTTCAGTTCTAGTTCAGTTCTAGTTCAGTTCTAGTTCAGTTCTAGTTCAGTTCTAGTTCAGTTCTAGTTCAGTTCTAGTTCAGTTCTAGTTCAGTTCTAGTTCAGTTCTAGTTCAGTTCTAGTTCAGTTCTAGTTCAGTTCTAGTTCAGTTCTAGTTCAGTTCTAGTTCAGTTCTAGTTCAGTTCTAGTTCAGTTCTAGTTCAGTTCTAGTTCAGTTCTAGTTCAGTTCTGGTTCAGTTCTGGTTCAGTTCTAGTTCAGTTCTAGTTCAGTTCTAGTTCAGTTCTAGTTCAGTTCTAGTTCAGTTCTAGTTCAGTTCTAGTTCAGTTCTAGTTCAGTTCTAGTTCAGTTCTAGTTCAGTTTCAGTTCTAGTTCAGTTCTAGTTCAGTTCTAGTTCAGTTCTAGTTCAGTTCTAGTTCTAGTTCAGTTCTAGTTCAGTTCTAGTTCAGTTCTAGTTCAGTTCTAGTTCAGTTCTAGTTCAGTTCTAGTTCAGTTCTAGTTCAGTTCTAGTTCAGTTCTAGTTCAGTTCTAGTTCAGTTCTAGTTCAGTTCTAGTTCAGTTCTAGTTCAGTTCTAGTTCAGTTCTAGTTCAGTTCTAGTTCAGTTCTAGTTCAGTTCTAGTTCAGTTCTAGTTCAGTTCTAGTTCAGTTCTAGTTCAGTTCTAGTTCAGTTCTAGTTCAGTTCTAGTTCAGTTCTAGTTCAGTTCTAGTTCAGTTCTAGTTCAGTTCTAGTTCAGTTCTAGTTCAGTTCTAGTTCAGTTCTAGTTCAGTTCTAGTTCAGTTTAGTTCAGTTCTAGTTCTAGTTCAGTTCTAGTTCAGTTCTAGTTCAGTTCTAGTTCAGTTCTAGTTCAGTTCTAGTTTAGTTCTAGCTCAGTTCTAGTTCAATTCTAGTTCTATTCAATGTATTTCTAAATATCTTATTAATCTCATTATTTATTTTCTTTTTTTCCAGAATGGTTTTCAAAAAGGTTGCCAACTTATGGGTGGTCGTGTTCGCATTATGATGTCTGGTGGTGCTCCTCTCTCACCCGATACCCACGAACAAATTAAGACCTGTTTGTGTGTGGATTTGATACAAGGTTACGGCTTAACTGAAACTACTTCCGGTGCCACTGTTATGGATTGTAAGTTTTATTTTATAAAAAAAATTTAATTTTTTTATTAAACTTTTATTTTCCTAAAATTTTTAGACCGTGATACCCAGTATGGACGCGTTGGTGCTCCTTTAACTGTTTCCGAAATTCGTTTAGTCAATTGGGAAGAAGGTGGCTATAGAATAACCAATAAACCCTATCCTCAAGTAAGTGTTTATTAAAATCGTTTAGAGTTATTTAGTTTTAATTGCATTTTATTAACATCGTTTATTTTATATTGTCTTTTACAGGGTGAAGTTCTTGTTGGTGGCGAATGTGTTTCCCTGGGCTATTATAAATTGCCCTCAAAAACCGCTGAAGAATTCTTTGAAGAGGATGGCAAACGCTGGTTCAAAACCGGTGATATTGGTGAAATGCATCCCGATGGCGTACTTAAAATCATTGGTAAGAGCTTTTGTTGTTATTTACAATTTTAAGATTATTGTTTTGAAACAATTTTTGTATCCTCATTTAGATCGTAAAAAGGATTTGGTTAAATTGCAAGCTGGCGAATATGTTTCCTTGGGCAAGGTGGAATCTGAATTGAAGACCTGTCCCTTGATTGAAAATATTTGCGTCTATGGTGATCCTACAAAACAATTTACTGTAGCTTTGGTGGTGCCCAATCAAAAGCATTTGGAAGAATTAGCACAACGTCAGGGTTTGGAAAGCAAATCATTCGAAGACCTCTGCTCTAATCCAGTAATGGAAAAGGCGGTCATTAAGGAAATGGCCGAACATGCTAGAAAATGTAGGTTTTCGAACTGAAGTAAAACTGATTTCAAATAACTAGAACAAAAATAGACAGAACTAGAACAGAACTAGAACAGAACTAGAACAGAACAGAACTAGAACAGAACTAGAATAGAACTAGAACAGAACTAGAACAGAACTAGAACAGAACTAGAACAGAACTAGAACAGAACTAGAACAGAGCTAGAACAGAACTAGAACAGAACTAGAACAGAACTAGAACAGAACTAGAACAGAACTAGAACAGAACTAGAACAGAAGAGAACAGAACTAGAACAGAACTAGAACAGAACTAGAACAGAACTAGAACAGAACTAGAACAGAACTAGAACAGAACTAGAACAGAACTAGAACAGAACTAACAGCTAGAACAGAACTAGAACAGAACTAGAACAGAACTAGAACAGAACTAGAACAGAACTAGAACAGAACTAGAACAGAACTAGAACAGAACTAGAACAGAACTAGAACAGAACTAGAACAGAACTAGAAAAGAACTAGAACAGAACAAGAACGAACTAGAACAGAACTAGAACAGAACTAGAACAGAACTAGAACAGACTAGAACAGAACTAGAACAGAACTAGAACAGAACTAGAACAGAACTAGAACAGAACTAGAACAGAACTAGAACAGAACTAGAACAGAACTAGAACTGAACTAGAACAGAACTAGAACAGAACTAGAACAGAACTAGAACGAACTAGAACAGACTAGAACAGAACTAGAACAAACTAGAACAGACTAGAACAGAACTAGAACAGAACTAGAACAGAACTAGAAACAGAACTAGAACAGAACTAGAACTAGAACAGAACTAGAACAGAACTAGAACAGAACTAGAACAGAACTAGAACAGACTAGAACGAACTAGAACAGAACTAGAACGAACTAAACAGAACTAGAACAGAACTAGAACAGAACTAGAACAGAACTAGAACAGAACTAGAACAGAACTAGAACAGAACTAGAACAGAACTAGAACAGAACTAGAACAGAACTAGAACAGAACTAGAACAGAACTAGAACAGAACTAGAACAGAACTAGAACTGAACTAGAACAGAACTAGAACAGAACTAGAACAGAACTAGAACAGAACTAGAACGAACTAGAACAGAACTAGAACAGAACTAGAACAGAACTAGAACAGAACTAGAACAGAACTAGAACAGAACTAGAACAGAACTAGAACAGAACTAGAACAGAACTAGAACAGAACTAGAACAGACTAGAACAGAACTAGAACAGAACTAGAACAGAACTAGAACAGAACTAGAACAGAACTAGAACAGAACTAGAACGAACTAGAACAGAACTAGAACAGAACTAGAACAGAACTAGAACAGAACTAGAACAGAACTAGAACAGAACTAGAACAGAACTAGAACAGAACTAGAACAGAACTAGAACAGAACTAGAACAGAACTAGAACAGAACTAGAACAGAACTAGAACAGAACTAGAATAACAGAACTAGAACAGAACTAGAACAGAACTAGAACAGAACTAGAACAGAACTAGAACAGAACTAGAACAGAACTAGAACAGAACTAGAACAGAACTAGAACAAACTAGAACTGAACTAGAACAGAACTAGAACAGAACTAGAACAGAACTAGAACAGAACTAGAACAGAACTAGAACAGAACTAGACAGAACTAGAACAGAACTAGAACAGAACTAGAACAGAACTAGAACAGAACTAGAACGAACTAACAGAACTAGAACAGAACTAGAACAGAACTAGAACAAACTAGAACAGAACTAGAACAGAACTAGAACAGAACTAGAACAGAACTAGAACAGAACTAGAACAGAACTAGAACAGAACTAGAACAGAACTAGAACAGAACTAGAACAGAACTAGAACAGAACTAGAACAGAACAGAACAGAACTAGAACAGAACTAGAACAGAACTAGAACAGAACTAGAACAGAACTAGAACAGAACTAGAACAGAACTAGAACAGAACTAGAACAGAACTAGAACAGAACTAGAACAGAACTAGAACAGAACTAGAACAGAACTAGAACGAACTAGAACAGAACTAGAACAGAACTAGAACAGAACTAGAACAGAACTAGAACAGAACTAGAACAAACAGAACAGAACTAGAACAGAACTAGAACAGAACTAGAACAGAACTAGAACAGAACTAGAACAAACTAGAACAACTAGAACAGAACTAGAACAGAACTAGAACAGAACTAGAACGAAACTAGAACAGAACTAGAACAAACTAGAACAGAACTAGAACAGAACATAACTAGAACAGAACTAGAACAGAACTAGAACAGAACTAGAACAACTAACAGACTAGAACAAACTAGAACAGAACTAGAACAGAACTAGACGAACTAGAACAGAACTAGAACGAACTAGAACAGAACTAGAACAGAACTAGAACAGAACTAGAACAGAACTAGAACAGAACTAGAACAGAACTAGAACAGAACAGAACTAGAACAGAACTAGAACAACTAGAACAGAACTAGAACAGAACTAGAACAGAACTAGAACAGAACTAGAACAGAACTAGACAAACTAGAACTGAACTAGAACAACTAGAACAGAACTAGAACAGAACTAGAACAGAACTAGAACAGAACTAGAACAGAACTAGAACAGAACTAGAACAACTAGAACGAACTAGAACAGACTAGAACAGAACTAGAACGAACTAGAACAAACTAGAACTCAACTAGAACTCAACTAGAACTCAACTAGAACTCAACTAGAACTCAACTAGAACTCATAACTCAACTAGAACTCAACTAGAACTCAACTAGAACTCAACTAGAACTCACTAGACTCCAGAAACTCAACTAGAACTCACTAGAAACTCAACTAGAACTCAACTAGAACTCAACTAAAACTCAACTAAAACTCAACTAAACTCAACTAAAACTCAACTAGAACTCAACTAGAACTCAACTAGAACTCAACTAGAACTCAAGTAGAACTCAACTAGAACTCAACTAGAACTCAACTTGAACTTAACTAGAATTGAACTATTTATTTCCAACAACAATGATGTTTAATTTGTTTCCTTTTTGTGTTTAGGCAAATTACAAAAATACGAAGTCCCCGCCGCCATTACATTGTGCAAAGAAGTTTGGTCTCCCGATATGGGTCTGGTAACCGCTGCCTTTAAACTGAAAACGCAAAG
This sequence comes from Lucilia sericata, assembly GCF_015586225.1. Lineage (NCBI taxonomy): Eukaryota > Metazoa > Arthropoda > Insecta > Diptera > Calliphoridae > Lucilia > Lucilia sericata. The sequence continues at coordinate 90,345 of NW_023994644.1, forward strand.
ATATTCAAGATAAATATCAACACGATATCAATCGCATGTATGCCTCATGAAAGTGACTAAATCATAGTTTTAGTTTTACTAAACAAAACAACAAAACAAACAGCATCTAAATGAAAGCTAAAAATCTTTATTTGAAATATAAATAACAAAGAAATTTTTTATTCTTCATTTACACAATTTAATTAAAAAAAAAACACAAACAAAAACTTCTCATAATCAAACTCCTTTCCTACAAAGACCCTCTCCCTCTTAACCCCCTCCTTACCACCTTGACCTTAATAACAATTCTTTCTTAAACCAGCAATATTTCAACAAAAACTAACTGCATACTAAAAACAATTAAATAACTTATTATTTAAAATAAAAAGTAAAAACAAAAAAACTACACAAATAAACGTAAATTTAAAATTTAAAAAATTACTGAAAAAAAGAGAACTAGAAAAAACATCATTAGCTAAGAAAGAGCAAAGAAAAAACCAGTAAAAAATTAAACTTACAAATTAATAGAAATTAAAAACAATAAATTAAAATTAGTTTGTTTTAATTTAAAAGAAAAAAAAACAACAAAACAAAAAAAAAAAAATAACTGTAAAATATTGATCTTTAAACATTTATTATTATTAATTAATATTTTATAAAACAAAAACAAGTTCTAAAGTTTTTATTTTTATTAAAAAAAAAAATGCGAAAAAATTAAAAAAAATTTTGAAATTGAATTTTTATTTAAATTTTGTTAAATGAATTATTTTATTTTCCTTTTCCTAAGGCTTTAAAGTAAATTTATTAATTATATAAAAATGAATATTTTAATAATTATTTTTTTGTTGCAAGAAACTTTCTTTTAAAATTTCCTTTTTTTGTTAAAAAAAGTAATAAAAAAAATTATTGTAAATTTTTATTATACCAGAATTATTAAATTACTATTATTATTTTTATTTTATTTGAAATTAGCCTTTAGTACTAATTACAAATTGATTATTAAGTGTATTAAGTACTTTTTTTTTAAATAGTAAAGCTAAATTTAAGATTTAGTACTAAACATGTAAAATGTTTAAAAACATTTTATTGTTTATTATTATTTTCTTTTTAGAGAAGACTTAAGAAAGAGCCAGTAATTTTTAATAAAACCAAGAGAAAAACATACAAAAAATAAAATGAATAAATTATATAAAAAAATAAACAAAAAATATTAAAAAATAAATGGTGTTTTTATTTAGTGAAGGAAAAAGGGCGTCGTAAAAAGTGAAACTTTGAAAAACCTCTTCTAAGTTCAGAATTTATTGTATGTCAGTTTCAGTTCTAGTTCTGTTCTAGTTCTGTTCTAGTTTTGTTCTAGTTCTGTTCTAGTTCTGTTCTAGTTCTGTTTAGTTCTGTTCTAGTTCTGTTCTAGTTCTGTCTAGTTCTGTTCTAGTTCAGTTCTAGTTCAGTTCTAGTTCAGTTCTAGTTCAGTTCTAGTTCAGTTCTAGTTCAGTTCTAGTTCAGTTCTAGTCAGTTCTAGTTCAGTTCTAGTTCAGTTCTAGTTCAGTTCTAGTTCAGTTCTAGTTCAGTTCTAGTTCAGTTCTAGTTCAGTTCTAGTTCAGTTCTAGTTCAGTTCTAGTTCAGTTCTAGTTCAGTTCTAGTTCAGTTCTAGTTCAGTTCTAGTTCAGTCTGGTTCAGTTCTAGTTCTGTTCTAGTTCTGTTCTAGTTCTGTTCTAGTTCTGTTCTAGTTCTGTTCTATTTCTGTTCTATTTCTGTTCTGTTTGTTCTAGTTCTGTTCTAGTTCTGTTCTAGTTCTGTTCTAGTTCTGTTCTAGTCTGTTCTAGTTCTGTTCTAGTTCTGTTCTAGTTCTGTTCTAGTTCTGTTCTAGTTCTGTTCTAGTTCTGTCTAGTTCTGTTCTAGTTCTGTTCTAGTTCTGTTCTAGTTCTATTCTAGTTCTGTTCCAGTTTGTTCTAGTTTTGTTCTAGTTCTGTTCTAGTTCTGTTCTAGTTCTGTTCTAGTTCTGTTCTAGTTCTGTTCTAGTTCTGTTCTAGTTCTGTTCTAGTTCTGTTCTAGTTCTGTTCTAGTTCTGTTCTAGTTCTGTTCTGTTAGTTCTGTTCTAGTTCTGTTCTAGTTCTGTTCTAGTTCTGTTCTAGTTCTGTTCTAGTTCTGTTCTAGTTCTGTTCTAGTTCTGTTCTGTTCTAGTTCTGTTCTAGTCTGTTCTAGTTCTGTTCTAGTTCTGTTCTAGTTCTGTTCTAGTTCTGTTCTAGTTCTGTTCTAGTTCTGTTCTAGTTCTGTTCTAGTTCTGTTCTAGTTCTGTTCTAGTTCTGTTCTAGTTCTGTTCTAGTTCTGTTCTAGTTCTGTTCTAGTTCTGTTCTAGTTCTGTTCTAGTTCTGTTCTAGTTCTGTTCTAGTTCTGTTCTAGTTCTGTTCTAGTTCTGTTCTAGTTTTTCTAGTTCTGTTCTAGTTCTGTTCTAGTTCTGTTCTAGTTCTGTTCTAGTTCTGTTCTAGTTCTGTTCTAGTTCTGTTCTAGTTCTGTTCTAGTTCTGTTCTAGTTCTGTTCTAGTTCTGTTCTAGTTCTGTTCTAGTTCTGTTCTAGTTCTGTTCTAGTTCTGTTCTAGTTCTGTTCTAGTTCTGTTCTAGTTCTGTTCTTTCAGTTTAGTTCAGTTCTAGTTCAGTTCTAGTTCAGTTCTAGTTCAGTTCTAGTTCAGTTCTAGTTCAGTTCTAGTTCGTTCTAGTTCAGCTCTAATTCAGTTCTAGTTCAGTTCTAGTTCATTTCTATTTCAGTTCTAGTTCAGTTCTAGTTCAGTTCTAGTTCAGTTCTAGTTCAGTTCTAGTTCAGTTCTAGTTCAGTTCTAGTTCAGTTCTAGTTCAGTTCTAGTTCAGTTCTAGTTCAGTTCTAGTTCAGTTCTAGTTCTAGTTCAGTCAGTTCTAGTTCAGTTCTAGTTCAGTTCTAGTTCAGTTCTAGTTCAGTTCTAGTTCAGTTCTAGTTCAGTTCTAGTTCAATTCTAGTTCAGTTCTAGTTCAGTTCTAGTTCAGTTCTAGTTCAGTTTATAGTTCAGTTCTAGTTCAGTTCTAGTTCAGTTCTAGTTCAGTTCTAGTTCAGTTCTAGTTCAGTTTCAGTTTAGTTCAGTTCTAGTTCAGTTCTAGTTCAGTTCTAGTTCAGTTCTAGTTCAGTTCTAGTTCAGTTCTAGTTCAGTTCTAGTTCAGTTCTAGTTCAGTTCTAGTTCAGTTCTAGTTCAGTTCTAGTTCAGTTCTAGTTCAGTTCTAGTTCAGTTCTAGTTCAGTTCTAGTTCAGTTCTAGTTCAGTTCTAGTTCAGTTCTAGTTCAGTTCTAGTTCAGTTCTAGTTCTGTTCTAGTCTGTTCTAGTTCTGTTCTAGTTCTGTTCTAGTTCTGTTCTATTTCTGTTCTATTTCTGTTCTAGTTCTGTTCTAGTTCTGTTCTAGTTCTGTTCTAGTTATGTTCTAGTTCTGTTCTAGTTTGTTCTAGTTCTGTTCTAGTTCTGTTCTAGTTCTGTTCTAGTTCTGTTCTAGTTCTGTTCTAGTTCTGTTCTAGTTCTGTTCTAGTTTGTTCTAGTTCTGTTCTAGTATTCTTGTTCTGTTCCAGTTTGTTCTAGTTTGTTCTAGTTCTGTTCTAGTTCTGTTCTAGTTCTGTTCTAGTTCTGTTCTAGTTCTGTTCTAGTTCTGTTTCTAGTTCTGTTCTAGTTCTGTTCTAGTTCTGTTCTAGTTCTGTTCTAGTCTGTTCTGTTCTAGTTCTGTTCTAGTTCTGTTCTAGTTCTGTTCTAGTTCTGTTCTAGTTCTGTTCTAGTTCTGTTCTGTTCTAGTTCTGTTCTAGTTCTGTTCTAGTTCTGTTCTAGTTCTGTTCTAGTTCTGTTCTAGTTCTGTTCTAGTTCTGTTCTAGTTCTGTTCTAGTTCGTCTAGTTCTGTTCTAGTTCTGTTCTAGTTCTGTTCTAGTTCTGTTCTAGTTCTGTTCTAGTTCTGTTCTAGTTCTGTTCTAGTTCTGTTCTAGTTCTGTTCTAGTTCTGTTCTAGTTCTGTTCTAGTCTGTTCTAGTTCTGTTCTAGTTCTGTTCTAGTTCTGTTCTAGTTTCTTTAGTGTTCTAGTTCTGTTCTAGTTTCTGTTCTAGTTCTGTTCTAGTTCTGTCTAGTTCTGTTCTAGTTCTGTTCTAGTTCTGTTCTAGTTCTGTTCTAGTTCTGTTCTAGTTCAGTTCTAGTTCAGTTCTAGTTCCGTTCTAGTTCAGTTCTAGTTCAGTTCTAGTTCAGTTCTAGTTCAGTTCTAGTTCAGTTCTAGTTCAGTTCTAGTTCAGCTCTAATTCAGTTCTAGTTCAGTTCTAGTTCAGTTCTATTTCAGTTCTAGTTCAGTTCTAGTTCAGTTCTAGTTCAGTTCTAGTTCAGTTCTAGTTCAGTTCTAGTTCAGTTCTAGTCAGTTCTAGTTCAGTTCTAGTTCAGTTCAGTTCTAGTTCAGTTCTAGTTCAGTTCTAGTTCAGTTCTAGTTCAGTTCTAGTTCAGTTCTAGTTCAGTTCTAGTTCAATTCTAGTTCAGTTCTAGTTCAGTTCTAGTTCAGTTCTAGTTCAGTTCTAGTTCAGTTCTAGTTCAGTTCTAGTTCAGTTCTAGTTCAGTTCTAGTTCAGTTCTAGTTCAGTTCTAGTTCAGTTCTAGTTCAGTTCTAGTTCAGTTCTAGTTCAGTTCTAGTTCAGTTCTAGTTCTAGTTCAGTTCTAGTTCAGTTCTAGTTCAGTTCTAGTTCAGTTCTAGTTCAGTTCAGTTCTAGTTCAGTTTCTAGTTCAGTTCTAGTTCAGTTCTAGTTCAGTTCTAGTTCAGTTCTAGTTCAGTTCTAGTTCAGTTCTAGTTCAGTTCTAGTTCAGTTCTAGTTCAGTTCTAGTTCAGTTCAGTTCTAGTTCAGTTCTAGTTCAGTTCTAGTTCAGTTCTAGTTCAGTTCTAGTTCAGTTCTAGTTCAGTTCTAGTTCAGTTCTAGTTCAGTTCTAGTTCAGTTCTAGTTCAGTTCTAGTTCAGTTCTAGTTCAGCTCTAATTCAATTCTAGTTCAGTTCTAGTTCAGTTCTATTCAGTTCTAGTTCAGTTCTAGTTCAGTTCTAGTTCAGTTCTAGTTCTAGTTCAGTTCTAGTTCAGTTCTAGTTCAGTTCTAGTTCAGTTCTAGTTCAGTTCTAGTTCAGTTCTAGTTCAGTTCTAGTTCAGTTCTAGTTCAGTTTAGTTCAGTTCTAGTTCAGTTCTAGTTCAGTTCTAGTTCAGTTCTAGTTCAGTTCTAGTTCAGTTCTAGTTCAGTTCTAGTTCAGTTCTAGTTCAGTTCTAGTTCAGTTCTAGTTCAGTTCTAGTTCAGTTCTAGTTCTAGTTCAGTTCTAGTTCAGTTCTAGTTCAGTTCTAGTTCAGTTCTAGTTCAGTTCTAGTTCAGTTCTAGTTCAGTTCTAGTTCAGTTCTAGTTCAGTTCTAGTTCAGTTCTAGTTCAGTTCTAGTTCAGTTCTAGTTCAGTTCTAGTTCAGTTCTAGTTCAGTTCTAGTTCAGTTCTAGTTCAGTTCTAGTTCAGTTAGTTCAGTTCTAGTTCAGTTCTAGTTCAGTTCTAGTTCAGTTCTAGTTCAGTTCTAGTTCAGTTCTAGTTCAGTTCTAGTTCAGTTCTAGTTCAGTTCTAGTTCTAGTTCAGTTCTAGTTCAGTTCTAGTTCAGTTCTAGTTCAGTTCTAGTTCAGTTCTAGTTCAGTTCTAGTTCAGTTCTAGTTCAGTTCTAGTTCAGTTCTAGTTCAGTTCTAGTTCAGTTCTAGTTCAGTTCTAGTTCAGTTCTAGTTCAGTTCTAGTTCAGTTCTAGTTCAGTTCTAGTTCAGTTCTAGTTCAGTTCTAGTTCAGTTCTAGTTCAGTTCTAGTTCAGTTCTAGTTCAGTTCTAGTTCAGTTCTAGTTCAGTTCTAGTTCAGTTCTAGTTCAGTTCTAGTTCTGTTCCAGTTCAGTTCTAATATCCTGATTTTTTCTAAATTATTTTCTATGCTGTTACCCATTTTATTTCAATATCATGTAACTAAAAAAATAAAAGTTTCAATTTTTGTTCGACAGCAATATCCGTTTTTGTTTATATTTATTGTAGTTTTTCCTATTTTGTTATTAAAAGTATTTTTTTTCACAATTTGTGTCTAGTTTTCAATTTTCATATTTTGTTTTATTGCATCATGACATTTGATGGATTGATGTCCTACATAAAAATTATATAAAAGTACAATGTATTTGTGTACTTACACCAATATGCAACAATATGACAACAATAAAGTCATGTAAATAGAGAAAAAAGTTTGTAAATATATTTAAAGTACATAAACATACAAATAACTTGTATAAATAATTGCAAATATGTGTACTCATATGAAAATTGTTACAGTATGTGATATAGTAAACAAGTGAATTAGAGAATTTAAACTGAACTAGAGGCCTAACTAGAACATAACTAGAGTTAACTGGAAAATTATTTGACATAACTAGAATTTGAAGTGAACTGAAGATAGAACTGAACGTTTTTATCATATTTTTTTATAAATCGTAAGTTATTCCCAAATTCCTTATAAATTAAGACTTTTTCATATATTTTCTATAAATATATTTTTTTCACTTTTAGCCCACTGTCTCTATATGCAAGTACTATTTATGTCAATGTCTGTTCTTACCATTTCAATTACTTTGACTGACAATCATTTAATGGCGCTTATAGTTGTACAAAGTTGTAAACTAGACATAAAATATACTACAATACAAGGTGGCCTTCAAAGAAAACTGAAAGTGAAATTATTTAGATAAATAAAATGAAATTAATAAAACAACATATAAAGATTTTTGCACAAAACAGAGAAAATTATATTTCAACCTAAATAGAGCCCAGTCAACTCAGTTATTAAATCGTACCCACTACCTCTAGGGTCTAGATTAACTCTTACATCATCAGATGATTACTTTTGAAACAGCTTTCGTATATAATTTATTTTCCTAAACTTTTACTATATAGTCTGTTGAATGGAAATTAGTAACATCTAATTATTATCAGCATTATTTGCCTTTTCCCTTTGACATCGTGTAGGAGGAGTATGTTTGAGTTGATGCAGGAAAAAAACCTTTTCAGTTGGCTGCACTTGAGAACAGCAACAATATTATTAAATAAACAATATTAATACAGAGAGAGATAAGTGTGTCAGTAATGTATACAAACGCACAGCATGGAACACATGCCCAACAGATTTATGGTCGTCCAGGGACAAACTTTGTTCTATAAGTAACAAAATATTTTCAGAGAACTGAACTAGGAATGAAATTAGTACAGAACTAGAACAGAACTAGAATAGAACTAGAACAGAATTAGAACAGAACTAGAACAGAACTAGAACAGAACTAGAACAGAACTAGAACAGAACTAGAACAGAACTAGAACCGAACTAGAACAGAACTAGAACAGAACTAGAACAGAACTAGAACAGAACTAGAACAGAACTAGAACAGAACTAGAACAGAACTAGAACAGAACTAGAACAGAACAGAACTAGAACTAGAACAGAACTAGAACAGAACTAGAACAGAACTAGAACAGAACTAGAACAGAACTACACAGCATGGAACACATGCCCAACAGATTTATGGTCGTCCAGGGACAAACTTTGTTCTATAAGTAACAAAATATTTTCAGAGAACTGAACTAGGAATGAAATTAGTACAGAACAGAACAGAACTAGAACAGAACTAGAAAAGAACTAGAACAGAACTAGAACAGAACTAGAACCGAACTAGAACAGAACTAGAACAGAACTAGAACAGAACTGGAACAGAACTAGAACAGAACTAGAACAGAACTAGAACAGAACCAAAACAGAACTAAAACCGAACTAGAACAGAACTAGAACAGAACTAGAACAGAACTAGAACAGAACTAGAACAGAACTAGAACAGAAATAGAACAGAACTAGAACAGAACTAGAACAGAACTAGAACAGAACTAGAACAGAACAAGAACAGAACTAGAACAGAACTAGAACAGAACTAGAACAGAACTAGAACAGAACTAGAACAGAACTAGAACAGAACTAGAACAGAACTAGAACAGAACTAGAACAGAACTAGAACAGAACTAGAACAGAACTAGAACAGAACTAGAACAGAACTAGAACAGAACTAGAACAGAACTAGAACAGAACTAGAACACAGAACTAGAACAGAACTAGAACAGAACTAGAACAGAACTAGAACAGAACTAGAACAGAACTAGAACAGAACTAGAACAGAACTAGAACAGAACTAGAACATAACTAGAACATAACTAGAACAGAACTAGAACAGAACTAGAACAGAACTAGAACAGAACTAGAACAGAACTAGAACAGAACTAGAACAGAACTAGAACAGAACTAGAACAGAACTAGAACAGAACTAGAACAGAACTAGAACAGAACTAGAACAGAACTAGAACAGAACTAGAACCGAACTAGAACAGAACTAGAACAGAACTAGAACAGAACTAGAACAGAACTAGAACAGAACTAGAACAGAACTAGAACAGAACTAGAACAGAACTATAACAGAACTAGAACAGAACTAGAACAGACAGAACTAGAACAGAACTAGAACAGAACTAGAACAGAACTAGAACAGAACTAGAACAGAACTAGAACAGAACTAGAACAGAACTAGAACAGAACTAGAACAGAACTAGAACAGAACTAGAACAGAACTAGAACAGAACTAGAACAGAACTAGAACAGAACTAGAACAGAACTAGAACAGAACTAGAACAGAACTAGAACAGAACTAGAACAGAACTAGAACAGAACTAGAACAGAACTAGAACAGAACTAGAACAGAACTAGAACAGAACTAGAACAGAACTAGAACAGAACTAGAACAGAACTAGAACAGAACTAGAACAGAACTAGAACAGAACTAGAACAGAACTAGAACAGAACTAGAACAGAACTAGAACAGAACTAGAACAGAACTACAGAACTAGAACAGAACTAGAACAGAACTAGAACAGAACTAGAACAGAACTAGAACAGAACTAGAACAGAACTAGAACAGAACTAGAACAGAACTAGAACAGAACTAGAACAGAACTAGAACAGAACTAGAACAGAACTAGAACAGAACTAGAACAGAACTAGAACAGAACTAGAACAGAACTAGAACAGAACTAAAAACTTTAAACAAAATGTAAAACTAACATGTCTTTTATTCCGAAGGGTTTAATACATCCTAGAAGAGGAGTTCTAGTAATAACGATGCTTGCAACTAGAGTAAGTACACTTGATTATGGAGGACTTGCACACATACTTAAGTGAGTACATGTATGTGTGAAAATATCCTTTTATGTGTGTTCTATTATGTTTATTTTCCTCATTTTTATCTCTTTTTATCCTCATAAATGACTGACTCCTGCAGCTTTAAGTAGTTTTTTTTCATTCATTCAGGCAACAACCTCAAGTATTGGAACAAGTTAAAGCTTTTCATGTCACTTAATGTCTCAAGTTTTGTTCGAAAGCAAGTGTATAAGTATTCCATAAGTGGTTGTTGTATGTGACTCTGCTGTGTTCAGATGTCTGTATTCTTTTGGCTAAAACTATCAAACAATGTTTAGCTACTAAATAAACACAAGCTATAAACTGATCAATATTGACATTAGAAATACAATCATAATAATGGTTTATTAACAGTAAAAATATTATGACTTTATTGCTTAAAAACACAGCAGGTCATGTTATCCTTTGTCAATTGTAATAAAATGTAAAGCATAATTTTAGGCTACAAAATAGATATTAATAATGAAGTCTATTTCTAAGGTTTAAATAAACTAATAAAGATAAACAAATGTTTTTAAAATCTCTAGACTACTTTATTGAGCTTCTATTCTGCTTTTCAAAAGTATAGTCTACTTTTAGGTTGCATAAATATTTCATAAATTCATAGCTATTTTATTGATCCTTATTTGCGATATTTTTTTGATATTTATTTCTTATAAAATATTTATGTTCTTAAAATTACTTACTAAAAAGTGTTGTTATATTGATGCTGAAGTATGACTAATATATATTTGTTGTAGTTGTGTTATTGTTACAACGAAACAGAGACTTTCTTGTTGTTATTGGTTACTAGCAACTTTAGGTTTAGTGTTTCAGATAATAAAACTAATAGACTGTGACAGACTGACATACAGCGATAATACAAATAAAAAAATATAAATCTCTAAAGTAGCAATAAAGTCACATACCACGACAGAAAAACAGTCCCAATAGGAAATAAAGGAAATCAGAAATGATCTAAAACTGAACTGGAAACTAACCTAGAGATGAACTTGAACTAGAACTGCACTAGAACTGAACTAGACTGAACAACTGAACTAGAACAGAACTAGAACTGAACTAGAACTGAACTAGAACTGAACTAGAACTGAACTAGAACTGAAATAGAACTGAACTAGAACTGAACTAGAACTGAACTAGAACTGAACTAGAACTGAACTAGAACTGAACTACAACTGAACTAGAACTGAACTAGAACTGAACTAGAACTGAACTAGAACTGAACTAGAACTGAACTAGAACTGAACTAGAACTGAACTAGAACTGAACTAGAACTGAACTAGAACTGAACTAGAACTGAACTAGAACTGAACTAGAACTGAACTAGAACTGAACTAGAACTGAACTAGAACTGAACTAGAACTGAACTAGAACTGAACTAGAACTGAACTAGAACTGAACTAGAACTGAACTAGAACTGAACTAGAACTGAACTAGAACTGAACTAGAATGAACTAGAACTGAACTAGAACTGAACTAGAACTGAACTAGAACTGAACTAGAACTGAACTAGAACTGAACTAGAACTGAACTAGAACTGAACTAGAACTGAACTAGAACTGAACTAGAACTGAACTAGAACTGAACTAGAACTGAACTAGAACTGAACTAGAACTGAACTAGAACTGAACTAGAACTGAACTAGAACTGAACTAGAACTGAACTAGAACTGAACTAGAACTGAACTAGAACTGAACTAGAACTGAACTAGAACTGAACTAGAACTGAACTAGAACTGAACTAGAACTGAACTAGAACTGAACTAGAACTGAACTGAACTAGAACTGAACTAGAACTGAACTAGAACTGAACTAGAACTGAACTAGAACTGAACTAGAACTGAACTAGAACTGAACTAGAACTGAACTAGAACTGAACTGAAACTAGAACTAGAACTGATAACTAGAAACTAGACGGAACTAGAACTGAACTAGACTGAACATAAACTGAACTAGAACTGAACTAGAACTGACTAGAACTGAACTAGAACTGAACTAGAAACTGAACTAGAACTGAACTAGAACGAACTAGAACTGAAACTAGACGAACTAGAACTGAAGATGACTAGAACTGAACTAGAACTGAACTAGAACTGAACTAGAACTGAACTAGAACTGAACTAGAACTGAACTAGAACTGAACTAGAACTGAACTAGAACTGAAACTAGAACTGAACTAGAACTGAACTAGAAACTGAACTAGAACTGAACTAGAACTGAACTAGAACTGAACTAGAACTGAACTAGAACTGAACTAGAACTGAAGTAGTATGAACTAGAACTGAACTAAACTGAAACAAACTAAACTAAACTAGAACTGAACTAAAACTGAACTAATACTAACTAGAACTGATTAAGAATTTATTTTTCTGTTTTTGTTTTGTTTGAAATTCCTATTGACTCTTCATTTTTATGATATTTTCGTATTCTGTCTTTATGACTTATGACTTTTGCAAATATACTTTGGAATAATTTATACTTAATCCTCTCTCAGTCAATGGTTTATGGATAGATTTTTATTGGCAAATAAAGTGCAATAGTAGAGATATAAAAAGAAAATTTATATAAAATCGAATTAATATTTATTTGATAAAAAAAAGAAACTGCAAAGGACAAGCAAGACTAAGCTCTGCAACTAGTAAGAAAATATTTCTCTAATACCCTTAAAGTATGCTCATATTTTGTCAACTCTTAGCCTAAAAATAGTCCACAAAATCTATTTTTTTTTCTTATTAGAACAATAATTTTATGCTTAAATATTAAACAAATTCCTTAAGCGTTTGATTTAAAAACGAAGTCTTTATCTTGCCATCAAAAACAATAAAATGTCTAGCATACTTTTTGATGCTCAACATATAACAAAAGCAAAGTGTATTCATATTAATTGAATGAAATCTTTTATGAAATTCAAACTTAGTGCCAAACAAAAGAAAATTTTATAAATTTAATATGAGAAATATGCCATAAAAATACCTTGTAAATAAAACACATACAAATTTATATTGTTGTATTTTGGCACAAAAAAGACAAAATCATAAAACATAAATTATATGCTTCACAAAAATATGTCCTTGTTACCCCCATCATCATCATCATATTATTCGAATACACTCGAAGAATGAGTAAGACGTAAGTCCATCTTGAGTTCTAGCTCAGTTCGATTTATTTTACCAACATCATTCTTTGAGTGATATTTTTCCTAAAGAGCACACACTGCATTGGACAGTTTGTACAATTTAAGAGTTCAAGAATGCCAAAAAACCCTAAAAGCAGTTCTTTTAGCATGCAAGTGTTGTTGGTTTTTTGGGCTATTTAAAAAGACGCCAAACATAAATCCCGCTAAAAAGGTATAATTCATAATAAACACTCATATGTGCTAAAGTTCTTTCAAAAATATACGTTATTTCCCTTTATATGAACCAAAGTGGAGTATACATTTTTCAACTACAATATAAAAATTCTTACACATAAAGTTACTGAACCCGAATTATGTTATTTTATGTTTAAAAATTGTTATTTTATTGTTGTTGTGCGAAAAACAGCTTAATAAAATTGAACATTTTGTTGGAAAATTTATTAGCTGCATTAAAAATAAATTTTGAAAATAACTAACATTTATGAGTATTTTTTATGGTCCTAACACACAACAAAAGGTTAGAACATTAATATTGTTCTTGTGAAGCCTAAAGGTATGCTACAATTTATAGACAATAACTATAGGTAAGTGAGAAAGTGTCTAATAACTCAACTTCTAATTAAGGAATATATAGAAGGATGTATATAAACTCATTCAGGACTGTCTGTTAGAACAGAACTAGAACATAGCTAGAACCGAACTAGAACAGAACTAGAACCGAACTAGAACCGAACTAGAACCGAACTAGAACAGAACTAGAACAGAACTAGAACAGAACTAGAACAGAACTAGAACAGAACTAGAACAGAACTAGAACAGAAATAGAACAGACCTAGAACAGAACTAGAACAGAACTAGAACAGAACTAGAACAGAACTAGAACAGAACTAGAACAGAACTAGAACAGGAACTAGAACAGAACTAGAACAGAACTAGAACAGAACTAGAACAGAACTAGAACAGAACTAGAACAGAACTAGAACAGAACTAGAACAGAACTAGAACAGAACTAGAACAGAACTAGAACAGAACTAGAACAGACCTAGAACAGAACTAGAACAAACTAGAACAGAACTAGAACAGAACTAGAACAGAACTAGAACAGAACTAGAACAGAACTAGAACAGAACTAGACAGAACTAGAAGACAAGACTAGACTAGAACTAGAACAAACTAGAACAGAACCAGAACAGAATTAGAATAGAACTAGAACAGAATTAGACAGAACTAGAACAGAACTAGAACAGAACTAGAACAGAACTAGAACAGAACTAGAACAGAACTAGAACAGAACTAGAACAGAACTAGAACAGAACTAGAACAGAACTAGAACAGAACTAGAACAGAATTAGAACAGAACTAGAACACAACTAGAACAGAACTAGAACAGAACGAGTCTAGTTATAGTCTAGTCTATAGTCTAGTCTATAGTAGTCTATAGTCTATAGTCTAGTCTATAGTCTAGTCTAAGTCTAGTATATAGTCTAGTCTAGTCTATAGTCTAGTCTAGTTAGTCTAGTCTATAGTCTAGTCTATAGTCTAGTCTATAGTCTAGTCTATAGTCTAGTCTATAGTCTAGTCTATAGTCTAGTCTATAGTCTAGTCTATAGTCTAGTATATAGTCTAGTCTATGTCTAGTCTATAGTCTAGTCTATAGTCTAGTCTATAGTCTAGTCTATAGTCTAGTCTATAGTCTAGTCTATAGTCTAGTCTATAGTCTAGTCTATAGTCTAGTCTATAGTCTAGTCTATAGTCTAGTCTATAGTCTAGTCTATAGTCTAGTCTATAGTCTAGTCTATAGTCTAGTCTATAGGTCTAGTCTATAGTCTAGTCTATAGTCTAGTCTATAGTCTAGTCTATAGTCTAGTCTATAGTCTAGTCTATAGTCTAGTCTATAGTCTAGTCTATAGTCTAGTCTATAGTCTAGTCTATAGTCTAGTCTATTAGTTAGTCTATAGTCTAGTCTATAGTCTAGTCTATAGTTAGTCTATAGTCTAGTCTATAGTCTAGTCTATGTCTAGTCTATAGTCTAGTCTATAGTCTAGTCTATAGTCTAGTCTATAGTCTAGTCTATAGTCTAGTCTATATCTAGTTTAGTCTAGCCTATATAGTCTAGTCTATAGTCTAGTCTATAGTCTAGTCTATAGTCTGTCTATAGTCTAGTCTATAGTTCTAGTCTATAGTCTAGTCTATAGTCTAGTCCTATAGTCTAGTCTATAGTCTAGTCTATAGTCTAGTCTATAGTCTAGTCTATAGTCTAGTTCTATAGTTAGTCTATAGTCTAGTCTATAGTCTAGTCTATAGTCTAGTCTATTACAGTCTAGTCTAGAGTCTAGTCTATTATAGTCTAGTCTATTAAAGTCTATAGTCTATAGTCTAGTCTAGAGTCTAGTCTAGAGTCTAGTCTAGAGCCTAGTCTATAGTCTAGTCTAGAGTCTAGTCTATAGTCTAGTCTATAGTCTAGTCTATAGTCTAGTCTATAGTCTAGTCTATAGTCTAGTCTATAGTCTAGTCTATAGTCTAGTCTATAGTCTAGTCTATAATCTAGTCTATAGTCTAGTCTATAATCTAGTCTATAGTCTAGTCTATAGTCTAGTCTATAGTCTAGTCTATGTCTAGTCTATAGTCTAGTCTATAGTCTAGTCTATAGTCTAGTCTATAGTCTAGTCTATAGTCTAGTCTATAGTCTAGTCTATAGTCTATCTATAGTCTAGTCTATAGTCTAGTCTATAGTCTAGTCTATAGTCTAGTCTGTAGTCAAGTCTATAGTCTAGTCTATAGTCTAGTCTATAGTCTAGTCTATAGTCTAGTCTATAGTCTAGTCTACAGTCTAGTCAATAGTCTAGTCTAGTCTATAGTCTAGTCTATAGTCTAGTCTATAGTCTAGTCTATAGTCTAGTCTATAGTCTAGTCTATAGTCTAGTCTATAGTCTAGTCTATAGTCTAGTCTATAGTCTAGTCTATAGTCTAGTCTATAGTCTAGTCTATAGTCTAGTCTATAGTCTAGTCTATAGTCTAGTCTATAGTCTAGTCTATAGTCTAGTCTATAGTCTAGTCTATAGTCTAGTCTATAGTCTAGTCTATAGTCTAGTCTATAGTCTAGTCTATAGTCTAGTCTATAGTCTAGTCTATAGTCTAGTCTATAGTCTAGTCTATAGTCTAGTCTATAGTCTAGTCTATAGTCTATTCTATAGTCTAGTCTATAGTCTAGTCTATAGTCTAGTCTATAGTCTAGTCTATAGTCTATGTCAAGTCAAAATTATAGAAAAATTCTTCTTATAAACATGTTCGTTGAAAATGACTATTGCTTTTTAAGAAAAAAATAGATATTATATGTGTATCCTTCCTTAAGGATTTTTAACAGAGAAATATTTGAATTAACTTTCCATATTTTTCCATTTTTTTTTTTGCATATTTAGAATTCTCTATAATAGTACCATTTCTTTATAAACTAGACATTTATTTCGAATTCTAACATACTCCAATAACAAATAATAAATATCGTTAGAAAAATATAAAATAAAATATTTTACTTACCGAAGGAAATTGAGTGCAAGGACACATATTAATATTTATTATTGTTTTTTGTTCGACGAATATAATCAATGGTCTGTAAAGAAAAAAATAAAAAATATTTTTAAAAATATGCAAATACATAAAGAAATATTAGTATTAAACTGAACTTAATGTTTTAATAAAAAAAATCGAATATTAAATTGCAATATTTTTCATTATAGAAACATTTTGTATAAAAAACTTTGAATGAGAGTTGTGTGCTTTTTTTTTGCAAAATAAATCAACAATCTAAAGTCAATAAACATTCCTAGAAATACAGAAAATATTGATATTTCTGAGGTACAACGATACAAGCATTTCAGATACATTCATATGTACATAAGTATGTATGTATGTGTGTATATGTGTATGTTTATATAAGTTTGTTTATTTTGCGTTTATTGTTGTTTAGAACATGCAAATATGTATTTTTATACATTTATATGTCAATTTTCATATACAGTACCGAGAAGTATCTATGTATGTATGTGTATGTACTTAGATTTGTATTTTTATGTACAAAACTGTTTGTATATTTACACACATTTCCATCTATGTATGTATATGTATATATCAATTGAAAACTGATTGTTTTTTCTTTACTCTGAAGGACATTGTATTGCAACAGCAATTGTGTCCAACATTTAGCAGGCTTTAGATATTAGAGGGGGTTTTTGGTATATTAAAATGTATGTAGTCTAAATTTAAATAAAAGCTTTCAACAATAGCATAAGTATCTTACAAATGACACAATAAACAAAATGTATTTCAATGTACAGATTTTAATATTTGAAATTGAAATTCCAAGCGTAAATATAACGATATTTTATGAATTTATAAATAAAATGTTATAAGATTTCTGTTTAGATTTCTATAAATTCAATTAATTACTAACAAAAAGAGGCAGTTCTAGAACAGATCTAGATTAGATCTAATTCAGTTCTAGTCCAATTCAAGTTTTGTTTTCTAGTTCAGTTCTAGTTCAGTTCTAGTTCGGTTCTAGTTCAGTTCTAGTTCAGTTCTAGTTCAGTTCTAGTTCAGTTCTAGTTCAGTTCTAGTTCAGTTCTAGTTCAGTTCTAGTTCAGTTCTAGTTTAGTTCTAGTTCAGTTCTAATTCAGTTCTAGTTCAGTTCAAATTCAGTTCTAGTTCAGTTCTAGTTCTGTTCTAGTTCTGTTCTAGTTCTGTTCTAGTTCTGTTCTAGTTCTGTTCTAGTTCTGTTCTAGTTCTGTTCTAGTTCTGTTCTAGTTCTGTTCTAGTTCTGTTCTAGTTCTGTTCTAGTTCTGTTCTAGTTCTGTTCTAGTTCTGTTCTAGTTCAGTTCTAGTTCTAGTTTCTAGTTCTGTTCTAGTTCTGTTCTAGTTCTGTTCTAGTTCTGTTCTAGTTCTGTTCTAGTTCTGTTCTAGTTCTGTTCTAGTTCTGTTCTAGTTCTGTTCTAGTTCAGTTTCTAGTTCTGTTTTAGTTCTGTTTTAGGTTCTGTTCTAGTTCTGTCTAGTTCTGTTCTAGTTCTGTTCTAGTTCTGTTCTAGTTCTTTCTAGTTCTGTTCTAGTTCTAGTTCTGTTCTAGTTCAGTTCTAGTTCAGTTCTAGTTCAGTTCTAGTTTCTATTCTAGTTCTATTCTAGTTCTGTTCTAGTTCTGTTCTAGTTCTGTTCTAGTTCTGTTCTAGTTCTTTCTAGTCTGTTCTAGTTCTGTTCTAGTTTTGTTCCAGTTCTGTTCTAGTCTGTTCTAGTTCTGTTCTAGTTCTGTTCTAGTTCATGTTCTAGTTCAGTTCTAGTTCAAGTTCTGTTCTAGTTCTGTTCTAGTTCTGTCTAGTTCTGTTCTAGTTCTGTTCTAGTTCTGTTCTAGTTCTGTTCTAGTTCTGTTCTAGTTCTGTTCTAGTTCTGTTCTAGTTCTGTTCTAGTTCTGTTCTAGTTCTGTTCTAGTTCTGTTCTAGTTCTGTTCTAGTTCTGTTCTAGTTCTGTTCTAGTTTCTGTTCTAGTTTTGTTCTAGTTTTGTTCCAGTTTTGTTCTAGTTCTGTTCTAGTTCTGTTCTAGTTTCTGTTCTAGTTCTGTTCTAGTTCTGTTCTAGTTCTGTTCTAGTTCTGTTCTAGTTCTGTTCTAGTTCTGTTCTAGTTCTGTTCTAGTTCTAGTTCTGTTCTAGTTCTGTTCTAGTTCAGTTCTAGTTCAGTTCTAGTTCAGTTCTAGTTCTATTCTAGTTCTGTTCTAGTTCTGTTCTAGTTCTGTTCTAGTTCTGTTCTAGTTCTGTTCTAGTTCTGTTCTAGTTCAGTTCTAGTTCTGTTGTTATGTTCTTTTAGTTCTGTTCTAGTTCTGTTCTAGTTCTGTTCTAGTTCTGTTCTAGTTCTGTTCTAGTTTGTTCTAGTTCTAGTTCTGTTCTAGTTCTGTTCTAGTTCAGTTCTAGTTCAGTTCTAGTTCAGTTCTAGTTCTATCTAGTTTCTGTTCTAGTTCTGTTCTAGTTCTGTTCTAGTTCTGTTCTAGTTCTGTTCTAGTTCTGTTCTAGTTCTGTTCTAGTTCTGTTCTAGTTCTGTTCTAGTTCTGTTCTAGTTCTGTTCTAGTTCGTTCTAGTTCTGTTCTAGTTCTGTTCTAGTTCTGTTCTAGTTCTGTTCTAGTTTTGTTAGTTTGTCTAGTTCTGTTCTAGTTCTGTTCTAGTTCTGTTCTAGTTCTGTTCTAGTTCTGTTCTAGTTTGTTCTAGTTCTGTTCTAGTTCTGTTCTAGTTCTGTCTAGTTCTGTTCTAGTTCTGTTCTAGTTCTGTTCTAGTTCTGTTCTAGTTCTGTTCTAGTTCTGTTCTAGTCTGTTCTAGTTCTGTTCTAGTTCTGTTCTAGTTCTGTTTCTAGTTCTGTTCTAGTTCTGTTCTAGTTCTGTTCGAGTTCTGTTCTAGTTCTGTTCTAGTTCTGTTCTAGTTCTGTTCTAGTTCTGTTCTAGTTTCTGTTCAGTTCTGTTCTAAGTTCTGTTCTAGTTCTGTTCTAGTTCTGTCTAGTTCTGTTCTAGTTCTGTTCTAGTTCTGTTCTAGTTCTGTTCTAGTTCTGTTCTTAGTTCTGTTCTAGTTCTGTTTCTAGTTCTGTTCTAGTTCTGTTTCTAGTTCTGTTCTAGTTCTGTTCTAGTTCTTTCTAGTTCTTGTTCTAGTTCTGTTCTAGTTCTGGTCTAGTTCTGTTCGAGTTCTGTTCTAGGTCTGTTCTAGTTTCTGGTTCTAGTTTCTGTTCTTCTAGTTCTGTTCTAGTTCTGTTCTAGTTCTGTTCTAGTTCTGTTCTAGTTCTAGTTCTGTTCTAGTTCTGTTCTAGTTCTGTTCTAGTTCTGTTCTAGTTTCTAGTTGTCTAGTTCTGGTTCTAGTTCTGTTCTAGTTCTGTTCTAGTTCTGTTCTAGTTCTGTTCTAGTTCTGTTCTAGTTCTGTTCTAGTTCTGTTCGAGTTCCTGGGTTTCTAGTTTCCTGTTCTAGTTCTAGTTAGTTCTGTTCTAGTTCAGTTCTATTTCAGTTCTAGTTCAGTTCTAGTTCAGTTCTAGTTCAGTTCTAGTTCAGTTCTAAGTTCAGTGCTAGCTTTCGGGGAGTTCTAAGTTCTAGTTCTACAGTTCAGTTCTAAGTTCTGTTCTAGTTCTGTTCTAGTTCGGTTCTAGTTCTGTTCTAGTTCTGTTCTAGTTCTGTTCTAGTTCTGTTCTAGTTCTGTTTCTAGGTTCTGTTCTAGTTCTGTTCAGTTCTTTCAGTTCCTGTTCTAGTTCTGTTCTAGTTCTGTTCTAGTTCTGTTCTAGTTCTGTTCTAGTTCTGTTCTATGTCTTGTTCTAGTTCTGTTCGAGTTCTGTTCTAGTTCTGTTCTAGTTCTAGTTCTGTTCTAGTTCTGTTCTAGTTCTGTTCTAGTTCTGTTCTAGTTCTGTTCTAGTTCTGTTCTAGTCTGTTCTAGTTCTGTTCTAGTTATGTTCTAGTTCTGTTCTAGTTCAGTTCTAGTTCAGTTCTAGTTAAGTTCTTGTTCAGTTCTTGTTCAGTTCTGGTTCAGTTCTAGTTCAGTTTTAGTTCAGGCAATTGACTACAGTCCTTACTATATTACACACTCTAGATACTATATTTAGTTATGTTGTCATATATTTTATTCTTAATTGATACATATTAATTTCTTTATAACCCTTCAATTTGATTCTCTTTTGTACAGGGGATTCCTCTTTTCATCAAAGAAATTATTCTTGTAGATAATACAATCTGTATAACTAAAGGCTAGAAAAATCCCCTTATCCCAAAAATATAAATAATATTGGGGCATTCATACACAATTTAGTGCTGCAGCCCGTTACTGATAAGAAACATTTTAAATGAATATAAAAGCTGCAACTGCTTCATACTTAAGCATCAGTTAGAACATCGAAGTTAAAAAGAATACATCAAATTTTTAATTATATAATTTACTAATTGTAACTAAAAATCTGTTAGGATGAAGTGCATATTATTATTGGCATCCTGTTTGGGTTTAGTGGCCCTGGTCTCAGTAGCACAAGCTTATCCTCAACGAGTATATGTGCAAAAGTTGCCCTATTATCCACCTCCTACTAGACGACCACAAATGATTCGTGTAAGACGTGATACGAAATTTGAACAAGCTATCTCTACAAATCCTCAGGGTGGTCAGGATGTAGGACTTAAAGCTACAAAAGTAGTAGGCAGTGGAGATGTTGCCGGTTATGGTTCAGCTTTTGTTATGGGCAATACTAAGGGCGGTGATGCTGTAAGAGGAGTAAGCGTTGGTGTAGCAAGGTAAATATATTTTTACATTTAGAAACAAATGGTCAAAAATTAATAAAATATTTCTATTTGTAGTCCTAACGCTGGAGTTTCTGTTACCAAAGTTCAAAACTCTATAGCAGATGCCTTCGTAAAACAAGCTGAGGCCAACTTAAGATTGGATAGTCTCAATAGTATTAATGCCAAAGCATCACAAATAGATACCCGTATTAAGGGACTCGATATGAAACCACAACAGACCAGCGGCAGTTTGACTTGGAAAAATGATTTGGGTCTTTCGGCCGGCATAAGTCGCGACATTAATAAGGGAGTCAGTGATACCATAACTAAGTCCGTTTCAGCTAATCTATTCTCAAATGATAAACATAGAGTAGATGGTACCTTCTTTAAATCCAATGTTGCTTTGGATAATGGTTTCAAATTTGACAAAACTGGTGGACTTCTCAACTACGCTCATGCTAATGGTCATGGTTTGAATGCTGGTCTAACACGCTTCTCGGGTATTGGCAAACAGGCTTCGGTGGGTGGATACTCCAACTTGTTTACCTCAAATGATGGTCTGACAACATTGAATGCTAATGCTGGTGCCTCCAAATGGCTAAATGGTCCATTTGGTGGTCAGAAGGATTATAGTTTCGGTTTGGGTTTAACTCATAATGGTTGGAGAGGTTAAATATTTCATCATTGTTTAAGATGAGATAATAAAGTATTTTTTTTGTTTCAAAGTTAATAAATAAAATAAATTTGATTAAAAAACGTATATTTTTCATTAACTGCCTAAACATATGCCATATTTATTAAGCTTTAATTACTCCTAAAATACCTTTTCATATACTTCATTCCACATTTACAATACTTTAACTAAAATATTGATTATTTACAACATTCCTAACGATCCTGTTACAAATACTACTAAAACTAAGTTTCCCTATTCAAGCTTAAATATTTAAAACATGTTATAACTCCTAAAAGTATACCAAATAAAAACAAATATATTAAAACTATACTTTTAGCAAAATTTAAAAGTGTTAGTAACGAGCGTTTTAACACGCCATATGATAGTTTTTATACCAACAGTTATACCACTCCTCTTCTTCTTCTTCACCCAACACCCCGGATTTATTTGCTTAAAGCAAATCCAGCATTACTAATAGAACTCCATGTAAGAACATTTTTGTTTTTCATCTTTCCTCTTAAAGGAAACAACAGCATTGCTAGAACAACTTGCAACAGCTCAAACTATACTGTAGCAGCACTTAAGCTAAACATACAAAGTTACAAGTAGTTGGAAGATAAGACAAGTTTAAACTTGTTCAAGTTTTGTATTCCAGCAAGTTGTGGCCTTAAAAAGTTTATAGAAATCGTGTTTTGTTTACGAAACATATAAATAATAACAAAAATCTAAAGAAAATAATTTTATTTGCCAAGTGCGTTTGTGTGGAATGTTGAAAGCTTAAAATAATTTAAACCAAAACTAATTTAGAGTTTAAATGAAAAATGGCGGATATAAAATATTGAAAATTATAAAATAAATTTCGAAGTAAAATAAAACTTACAAAATAACTGAATTAGAAATGAACTGGAACAGAACTAGGAAAGAACTAGAAAAGAAGTAGATCAGAACTAGAACAGAACTAGAACAGAACGGGAACAGAACTAGAACAGAACTAGAACAGAACTAGAACAGAACTAGAACAGAACTAGAACAGAACTAGAATAGAACTAGAACAGAACTAGAACAGAACTAGAACATAACTAGAACAAAACTAGAACAGAACTAGAACAGAGCTAGAACAGAACTAGAACAGAACTAGAACAGAAATAGAACAGAACTAGAACAGAAATAGAACAGAACTAGAACAGAACTAGAACAGAACTAGAACAGAACTAGAACAGAACTAGAACAGAACTAGAACAGAACTAGAACAGAACTAGAACAGAACTAGAACAGAACTAGAACAGAACTAGAATAGAACTAGAACAGAACTAGAACAGAACTAGAACATAACTGGAACAGAACTAGAACAGAACTAGAACAGAACTAGAACAGAACTAGAATAGAACTAGAACAGAACTAGAACAGAACTAGAACAGAACTAGAACAGAACTAGAACAGAACTAGAACAGAACTAGAACAGAACTAGAACAGAACTAGAACAGAACTAGAACAGAACTAGAACAGAACTAGAACAGAACTAGAACAGAACTAGAACAGAACTAGAACAGAACTAGAACAGAACTAGAACAGAACTAGAACAGAACTAGAACAGAACTAGAACAGAACTAGAACAGAACTAGAACAGAACTAGAACAGAACTAGAACAGAACTAGAACAGAACTAGAACAGAACTAGAACAGAACTAGAACAGAACTAGAACAGAACTAGAACAGAACTAGAACAGAACTAGAACAGAACTAGAACAGAACTAGAACAGAACTAGAACAGAAATAGAACAGAACTAGAACAGAACTAAAACAGAACTAGAACAGAACTAGAACAGAACTGGAACAGAACTAGAACAGAACTAGAACAGAACTAGAACAGAACTAGAACAGAACTAGAACAGAACTAGAACAGAACTAGAACAGAACTAGAACTGAACTAGAACAGAACTAGAACTGAACTAGAACTGAACTAGAACTGAACTAGAACTGAACTAGAACTGAACTAGAACTGAACTAGAACTGAACTAGAACTGACCTAGAACTGAACTAGAACTGAACTAGAACTGAACTAGAACTGAACTAGAACTGAACTAGAACTGAACTAGAACTGAACTAGAACTGAACTAGAACTGAACTAGAACTGAACTAGAACTGAACTAGAACTGAACTAGAACTGAACTAGAACTGAACTAGAACTGAACTAGAACTGAACTAGAACTGAACTAGAACTGAACTAGAACTGAACTAGAACTGAACTAGAACTGAACTAGAACTGAACTAGAACTGAACTAGAACTGAACTAGAACTGAACTAGAACTGAACTAGAACTGAACTAGAACTGAACTAGAACTGAACTAGAACTGAACTAGAACTGAACTAGAACTGAACTAGAACTGAACTAGAACTGAACTAGAACTGAACTAGAACTGAACTAGAACTGAACTAGAACTGAACTAGAACTGAACTAGAACTGAACTAGAACTGAAACTGAACTAGAACTAAACTAGAACTGAACTGAACTAGAACTAAACTAGAACGGAACTGAACTAGAACTGAACTAGAACTGAACTAGAACTGTACTAGACCTGAACTAGAACTGAATAGAACTGAACTAGAACTGAACTAGAACTGAACTAGAACTGAACTAGAACTGAACTAGAACTGAACTAGAACTGATCTAATGAACTGAACTAGAACTGAACTAGAACTGAACTAGAACTGAACTAGAACTGAACTAGAACTGAACTAGAACTGAGACTAGAACTGAACTAGAACTGAACTAGAACTGAACTAGAACTGAACTAGAACTGAACTAGAACTGAACTAGAACTGAACTAGAACTGAACTAGAACTGAACTAGAAACTGAACTAGAACTGAACTAGAACTGAACTAGAACTGAACTAGAAACTGAACTAGAACTGAACTAGAAACTGAACTAGAACTGAACTAGAACTGAACTAGAACTGAACTAGAACTGAACTAGAACTGAACTAGAACTGAACTAGAACTGAACTAGAACTAGAACTGAACTAGAACTGAACTAGAACTGAACTAGAACTGAACTAGAACTGAACTAGAACTGAACTAGAACTGAACTAGAACTGAACTAGAACTGAACTAGAACTGAAATAGAATTGAACTAGAACTGAACTAGTACTAGAAATGGAGCTGAAATAGGACTGGAAAATTTACTAGATCTAATGTGGAACAGACACGGTGTTTTTTGCATTTAAGGGGGATTCCTCTTTAAGAATGATCCCAAAGAATTTACATTACAGATTGGAATAATAGTTGAACTTTGTGTTTTTATGCATTTAAGGGGGATTCCTCTTTAATAATAATCCAAAAGTATTTACATTTTTGGTTCTTTGCAAAAATTATGTTTAAAAGAAAAATCCCCTTATCCCAGTCTATTAAAAGATGCTTGGGTATTTCCAGGTTACTGATAACAAAACAAATTTATTCAATATAAAAGCTACAAGATTTTCATGATCTGAACGCAGTAGCAAAAACTTATTCAAATAGAAAACATAATTAAATTTAAATTATTTAAAAATGAAAAGTATTTTTATATTGGCAGCCTGCTTGGCTTTTATGGCTGTGGTTTCAGCTTATCCCCAAATAGTCTATCCACCTTCCATGCAGCATTCAGCACAACCTATACGAGTTAGAAGAGAAGTCATTACAGGACATACAGTGGCGAAAAATCCTAATGGTGGTCATGATGTTTCTGTGTCAGCTACTAAAGTTATAGGAAATGAACATGGCACAGCTTTTGGTAAAGCTTTTGCTCAGGGAAATACCGAAGGAGGAAATACTTTAAGAGGGATTACCATAGGAGGGGGAAGGTAAGGTTTAAGAAAAAATTAAAAAAAAAATGAATTAATTTTTATATTTTTTTCAGCAATGGTCTTAGTGCCTCGGTTACCAAAACCCAAACTGACATTAGCGATTCATTTATTAAACAGGCACAAGCAAATCTAAAATTGGATAATTCAAATGCTATTTCGGCCCATGTCGGACAAATGAATACCAAAATAAAAGGCCCTAATTTTAATTCTAGCCCCGAACTTAAATTTGTAACTTTTAAATGGAGTAATGCCAATGGCCATGGAGCTTCCTTCAGTCGCGAAAATAACAAAGGCATCAGTGAAACTGAAACAAAAGCAGCCATAGCCAATCTCTTCCATAACAGGAAACACAATTTAGATGCCAGTTTCTTTGATACGAATGTTGCTTATAATAATGGTTATAATTTTGGTAAAACTGGTGGTCTATTGGATTATACACATGCTGATGGTCATGGTTTAAATGCTGGTCTAACACGCTACTCGGGTATAGGCAAGAAGGCTGAAGTGAATGGTTATACAAATCTGTTTACCTCTCAGGATGGTCGTGCTACATTGAATGCAAATGCTGGGGCCTCTAGATGGTTTAATGGACCCTATGGGGGTCAAAATGATTATGGTTTTGGGTTGGGTTTTAGATATAATGACTGGTGATTTGGGATTAAGGTTTAAAATTTTATTATATAGTTATTAAGTATTTAATAAATTGCTTTTTAATAAGGTATAAGTATTTAAGAAAAAAAACATTAATCAAAATTTGTGTTTTTTATGCAAAATAAATATTGAATATAATTTTTTTGCACAAAAGTTCAATCATTTTTTTAAATTTAAATATACTGAGTAATATATACAAAGTGTTTAGGTCAAGTTTAATTCTTTTATAAATATTTAAAAACTGGGGGGTTCCCTTGCCATTATCTCTGTTTTGCTACTGCTGCTTCCCAATGAATCACTTTAACAATGAGCTGGAATTATCAGTTTGTCTTGTATTAAATAGATGTCTTGAAAGTACATCCCCTTAGAAAATATGTTAAACTGATAACAATTTTAATAATTTGCTAAATATAGTTTTTTCATCTTAATTATAGAATTATGTGTAGAGTTACCATGACATTAGCTCAGTTCACAACCGAATAAAGATTTGTTTGAGAAATTGAACTGAACTAAGTAGGACTGTACTATAACAGAACTAGAATAGCACTAGAACAAATAGACCAGAGCTAGTACAGAACTAGTACAGAAACTAGAACAGACAGAACCAGAACTAGAAAACAGAACTAGAAGAACAAGAACAGAACTAGAACAGAACTAGAAACAGAACTAGAACAGAACTAGAACAGAACTAGCAACAGAACTAGAACAGAACTAGACCAGACTAGAACAGAACTAGGAACAGAACTAGAACAGAACTAGAAACAGAACTAGAACAGAACCTAGAACAGAACTAGAACAGTACTAGAACAGTAACTAGAAACAGAACTAGAACAGAACTAGACAGAACTAGAACAGGAACTGAACAGAACTAGAACAGACCTAGGACAGAACTAGAACAGAACTAGAACAGAAACTAGAACAGAACTAGAACAGAACTTAGAAAAGAACTAGAACAGAACTAGACAGAACTAGACAGAACTAGAACCAGAACTAGAACAGAACTAGAACAGAACTAGAACAAGAACTAGAACAGACTAGAACAGAACTAGAACAGAACTAGAACAGAACTAGAACAGAACTAGAACAGAACTAGAAACAGAACTAGAACAGAACTAGAACAGAACTGAACAGAACAGAACAGAACTAGAAACAGAACTAGAACAGAACTAGAACAGAACTAGAACAGAACTAGAACAGAAACTAGAACAGAACTAGAACAGAACTAGAACAGAACTAGAACAGAACTAGAACAGACTAGAACAGAACTAGAACAGAAACTAGAACAGAACTAGAACAGAACTAGAACAGAACTAGAACAGAACTAGAAACAGAACTAGAACAGAACTAGAACAGAACATAGAACAGGAACTAGAACAGAACTAGAACAGAACTAGAACAGAACTAGAACAGAACTAGAACAGAACTAGAACAGAACTAGACAGAACTAGAACAGACTAGAAAAACTAGACAGAACTAGAACAGAACTAGAACAGAACTAGAACAGAACTAGAACAGAACTAGAACAGAACTAAACAGAACTAGAACAGAACTAGAACTAGAACTAGAACGTAACTAGACTAGAACTAGAACAGAACTAGAAAGAACTAAACAGAAACTAGAACAGAACTAGAACAGAACTAAGAACTTAGAACAGAACCTAGAACAACTAGAACAGAACTAGAACAGAACTAGAACAGAACTAGAACAGAACTAGAACAGAACTAGAACAGAACTAGAACAGAACTAGAACAGAACTAGAACAGAACTAGAACAGAATAGAACAGAACTAGAACATGAACTAGAACTGAACTAGAAACGACCTAGAACAGAACTAGAACAGAACTAGAACAGAACTAGAAAGAACTAGAACAGAACTAGAACCGAACTAGAACAGAACTAGAACAGAACTAGAACCGAACTAGAACAAGAACTAGAACAGAACAGAACTAGAACAGAACTAGAACCAAGAACTAGAACAGAACTAGAACAGAACTAGACAACAGACCTAGAACTAACAGAACTAGAACAGAACTAGACGGAACTAGAACAGAACTAAGAACAGAACTACAACAGAAAACAGAACTGACAGAACTAGAACCGAACTAGAACAGAACTAGAACAGAACTAGAACAGAACTAGAACAGAACTAGAACAGAACTAGAACAGAACTAGAACTAAACTAGAACAGTTATTTCGAAATCTGCTCCCTTAAGGGGTAGTTGTTTACATTTTTGTGTTGGATTGCCGTTAACCTATAGTTTTTGTCATGAAGTTAAAGAAGGGTTATACCGATTAAGGGGCAATTTTTCTATACGTAAAGTACCAAACAAATATCATCCCTTCTTAAGGGGCAATTGTTTACACTTTTGATAACCGTTGACTAAAGGGGTGGTTTTTTGACAAACGGTTATTTTGGGACAACAATGTACTTAAAGAAGAGTTGGAAAACAATGTCCGTTAAACTCTCCTAAAAAGCTTTTAACTCAAAAAGCTTATTTGCTAAAATACTTGTACTCTAAGCTTTTAGAGCATAAAAAGAGCGAAACGGTTTGAATTAAAAGTTTCCTAAGGTTACAAAACCTGAAAAGGACGAACAAAAAACTGACACAAAGGACAACAATAACAACAAAGAAAAACAGTAATGAAAAAATACCGCACAATAACAAATTCAATGTGTCAGGAATTCATTTAGCTACACGTGTATTTATTTGCTCTATAGAATGAGTTTTTTTTTTTTGCTCGTATTTCGTCTTTTTCTTCTTTTTGCCAAATCACATTGTATGAAATAAATTGAAGTTCATTGATTGTTGAAAATTTGTTTTTCGCAGCGTTTGGTTATTTTTATAAAATTTGTTTTATTGTTGTTGTTGTTGTTTTTGTAGTTCGCATATAGAAACAATAGTAAAAATAAGATACTTACACACAGACACATACATAAGTAAATAGAGAATTGTTGAGAGAAATTTTAAAGTTTAAATTTTTAAGGCATACTTTCAGGATTGCTGTAAAAATTAATATGTTAAGTAGGCTTTTAGGTGTAAGTTTTTTTTATTTATTATTTTAAATTCATTTCAATTAAATGTTTTCGATAAAAGATGTCAAATATTTTGTTGTTTCTTTTGCTATATTTATATTATTGTGGCTGTTTGTGTACAGAGAATTTGAAATTTTTATTCAATTATGCATACAATTTGCATTCATTAAATATGATCTTTTGGTTTGAATATATACATATATTAAACTTTCTCTATTTCTATGTGTGTGTATGTATTTTTCTAGTTATATTTTATATATTTTTTGACCATGACCTAAAATTTATATATATTTTTTGTATTGTTGTATACTTGTATAGTTTAAATACAAGTGTGTGTACGTACATTTAAAAATATTTTGTAGATTGTAGTCTATTTTTTGAACACTTACTATATTTTCAGCTTAAAATTTTATTTTTCATGTCATTTCTATAGTATTAAATAGACTTTTTTTTGGTTGCTATGAAAAATCATCTTTTATTTTCATAGTTGGTTGCAGTGGTTATGCTGCAGTTATAGTCATTTACTCTATCAACATACTAGATGTATAGATAGAAACAAACAAATGTATTTAGTATATAAAATGATTTTACATATTCGAGTATGAGTTTCGATGAAATTGAAAACAATATTGAGTGTTTGAAAATGCAGTAAATAGTTCACATACTTCAGAGTAGTTATCTCACAGTCACATTTGAAGTATCAGACACTTCACATCATGACACTAAGAAAAACTTATTATAGTGATGATGATAGACATTATTGGCAGAATGTGCGCCATCATAATCATACTACGTCACTGATAAATTGTATTTATTTTCATCTGATAAGGAATATTTAGAGCATAATTTGTTCTAGCTGAATTCTAGTTCAGTTCTAGTTCAGATCTAGTTCAGTTCTAGTTCAGTTCTAGTTCAGTTCTAGTTCAGTTCTAGTTCAGTTCTAGTTCAGTTCTAGTTCAGTTCTAGTTCAGTTCTACTTCAGTTCTAGTTCAGTTCTAGTTTAGTTCTTGTTCAGTTCTTGTTCAGTTCTAGTTCAGTTCTGTCTATTGTCTAATCTATAGTCTATAGTTTAGTCTATAGTCTAGTCTATAGTTAGTCTATAGTCTATAGTCTAGTCTATAGTCTAGTCTATAGTCTAGTCTATAGTCTAGTCTATAGTCCAGTCTATAGTCTAGTCTATAGTCTAGTCTATAGTCTAGTCTATAGTCTAGTCTATAGTCTAGTCTATAGTCTAGTCTATAGTCTAGTCTATAGTCTAGTCTATAGTCTAGTCTATAGTCTAGTCTATAGTCTAGTCTATAGTCTAGTCTATAGTCTAGTCTATAGTCCAGTCTATAGTCTAGTCTATAGTCTAGTCTATAGTCTAGTCTATAGTCTAGTCTATAGTCTAGTCTATAGTCTAGTCCATAGTCTAGTCTTTAGTCTAGTCTATAGACTAGTTCAGTTCTAGTTCAGTTCTAGTTCAGTCTAGTTCTAGTTCAGTTCTAGTTCAGTTCTAGTTCTAGTTCAGTTCTAGTTCAGTTCTAGTTCAGTTCTAGTTCAGTTCTAGTTCAGTTCTAGTTCAGTTCTAGTTCAGTTCTAGTTCAGTTCTAGTTCAGTTCTAGTTCAGTTCTAGTTCAGTTCTAGTTCAGTTCTAGTTCAGTTCTAGTTCAGTTCTAGTTCAGTTCTAGTTCAGTTCTAGTTCAGTTTCAGTTCTAGTTCATTCTAGTTCAGTTCTAGTTCAGTTATAGTTCAGTTCTAGTTCAGTTCTAGTTCAGTTCTAGTTCAGTTCTAGTTCAGTTCTAGTTCAGTTCTAGTTCAGTTCTAGTTCAGTTCTAGTTCAGTTCTAGTTCAGTTCTAGTTCAGTTCTAGTTCAGTTCTAGTTCAGTTCTAGTTCAGTTCTAGTTCAGTTCTAGTTCAGTTCTAGTTCAGTTCTAGTTCAGTTCTAGTTTAGTTCTTGTTCAGTTCTAGTTCAGTTCTGTCTATTGTCTAATCTATAGTCTAGTCTATAGTCTAGTCTATAGTCTATTCTATAGTCTAGTCTATAGTCTAGTCTATAGTCTAGTCTATAGTCTAGTCTATAGTCTATTCTATATATAGTCTATAGTCTAGTCTATAGTCTAGTCTATAGTCTATTCTATAATATAGTCTATAGTCTAGTCTATAGTCTAGTCTATAGTCTAGTCTATAGTCTAGTCTATAGTCTAGTCTATAGTCTAGTCTATAGTCTAGTCTATAGTCTAGTCTATAGTCTAGTCTATAGTCTAGCCTATAGTCTAGTCTATAGTCTAGTCTATAGTCTAGTCTATAGTCTAGTCTATAGTCTAGTCTATAGTCTAGTCTATAGTCTAGTCTATAGTCTAGTCTATAGTCTAGTCTATAGTCTAGTCTATAGTCTAGTCTATAGTCTAGTCTATAGTCTAGTCTATAGTCTAGTCTATAGTCTAGTCTATAGTCTAGTCTATAGTCTAGTCTATAGTCTAGTCTATAGTCTAGTCTATAGTCTAGTCTATAGTCTAGTCTATAGTCTAGTCTATAGTCTAGTCTATAGTCTAGTCTATAGTCTAGTCTATAGTCTAGTCTATACTCTTGTCTATAGTCAAGTCTATGGTCTAGTGTAGAAAAATGTTGGTCTCATCAATATGATTTTCCTTGAACATGTTTGCGGTTTGAGTGTACATGTGTATGTGTACGAGTAATTTTCAATACAATTTTCAACTTCAACAAATATTCTGGTATGTGTTTTGTTGTTGTGTATCTGAATGTGATAATGTTGTGGTAGTAATAGTTATTAGTGATCATAACCATTTAGTTGCAATATACAAAACAAATCTATATGATTGGCCGGATGTTACCTGTTTTAGCTTTTCGTATTGTCATGTTCCCATTATAGAAAATCCAATATTACTAAAGGTATAAAAATCCCTATAGTTACGAGTAGTTATCAATTTATATATGGATGTATGTATATAGTTTTTGTGGGTTTTGTGTGCGGAAAAAATTCTGTTATTAAAACCTTAAATCTGATTTTATGAACATTGCCAATGATACACAATATTTTAATGTCACATTATTACATACTTACTTGCAATACCGACGCATTTATACAAATGTCCTGTTTGTATGTGTGTGTATAAATGAATAGGTAATGTAAAACGTACGTGTTGGTATTATCCTGCTGTTTTGTCTGTGAGTATTTGTGTGTGGGTGTGTTCGTGCGTTTGGAGTATTTTAATGTTTTCTTATTTTTAATATGTTTTGTGGGAATGTTAACGATTTGTAGACTATTTAAATTATTGTTTTTATACGACTGCATATTTTACCAATGAGAACAACAAGTGGTAGCTGATGCAGCCACATAATTATATCCACAATATGTTGGTTGTGGAGGTTTGCATGGTTGAATGACGTTTCCCTTATTACCCACTAAATGTTGTGACAGTCATGCTTGTGTCACGCACAGAAAATATAATAAAATGCATTTTCAATAAGCATTTTTTGAAACTAAGACAGATTGACAATTTTTGAGTTTTAGCTGATGTGTATAGACTAGACTATAGACTAGACTATAGACTAGACTATAGACTAGACTAGACTATAGACTAGACTAGACTATAGACTAGACTAGACTATAGACTAGACTATAGACTAGACTATAGACTAGACTAGACTATAGACTAGACTATAGACTAGACTATAGACTAGACTATAGACTAGACTATAGACTAGACTAGACTATAGACTAGACTATAGACTAGACTATAGACTAGACTAGACTATAGACTAGACTATAGACTAGACTATAGACTAGACTATAGACTAGACTATAGACTAGACTATAGACTAGACTATAGACTAGACTATAGACTAGACTATAGACTAGACTATAGACTAGACTAAGACTAGACTAAAGACTAGACTATAGACTAGACTATAGACTAGACTATAGACTAGACTAAAGACTAGACTAAAGACTAGACTATAGACTAGACTATAGACTAGACTATAGACTAGACTATAGACTAGACTATAGACTAGACTATAGACTAGACTATAGACTAGACTATAGACTAGACTATAGACTAGACTATAGACTAGACTATAGACTAGACTATAGACTAGACTATAGACTAGACTATAGACTAGACTATAGACTAGACTATAGACTAGACTATAGACTAGACTATAGACTAGACTATAGACTAGACTATAGACTAGACATAGACTAGACTATAGACTAGACTATAGACTAACTATAGACTAGACTATAGACTAGACTATAGACTAGACTATAGACTAGACTATAGACTAGACTATAGACTAGACTATAGACTAGACTATAGACTAGACTATAGGACTAGACTATAGACTAGACTATAGACTAGACTATAGACTAGACTATAGACTAGACTATAGACTAGACTATAGACTAGACTATAGACTAGACTATAGACTAGACTATAGACTAGACTATAGACTAGACTATAGACTAGACTATAGACTAGACTATAGACTAGACTATAGACTAGACTATAGAACTAGAGCTATAGACTAGACTATAGACTAGACTATGACTAGACTATAGACTAGACTATAGACTAGACTATAGACTAACTATAGACTAGACTAGACTAGACTATAGACTAGACTATAGACTAGACTAGACTAGGACTAGACTATAGACTAGAACTATAGACTAGACTATAGACTAGACTATAACTAGACTAGTAGACTAGACTATAGACTAGACTATAGACTAGACTATAGACTAGACTATAGACTAGACTATAGACTAGACTATAGACTAGACTATAGACTAGACTATAGACTAGACTATAGACTAGACTATAGACTAGACGATAGACTAGACTATAGACAGACTATAGACCTAGACTATAGACTAGACTATAGACTAGACTATAGACTAGACTATAGACTAGACTATAGACTAGACTATAGACTAGACTATAGACTAGACTATAGACTAGACTATAGACTAGACTATAGACTAGACTATAGACTAGACTATAGACTAGACTATAGACTAGACTATAGACTAGACTATAGACTAGACTATAGACTAGACTATAGACTAGACTATAGACTAGACTATAGACTAGACTATAGACTAGACTATAGACTAGACTATAGACTAGACTATAGATAGACTATAGACTAGACTATAGACTAGACTATAGATAGACTAGACTATAGACTAGACTATAGACTAGACTATAGACTAGACTATAGACTAGACTATAGACTAGACTATAGACTAGACTATAGACTAGACCTATAGACTAGACTATAGACTAGACTATAGACTAGACTATAGACTAGACTATAGACTAGACTATAGACTAGACTATAGACTAGACTATAGACTAGACTATAGACTAGACTATAGACTAGACTATAGACTAGACTATAGACTAGACTATAGACTAGACTATAGACTAGACTATAGACTAGACTATAGACTAGACTATAGACTAGACTATAGACTAGACTATAGACTAGACTATAGACTAGACTATAGACTAGACTATAGACTAGACTATAGACTAGACTATAGACTAGACTATAGACTAGACTATAGACTAGACTATAGACTAGACTATAGACTAGACTATAGACTAGACTATAGACTAGACTATAGACTAGACTATAGACTAGACTATAGACTAGACTATAGACTAGACTATAGACTAGACTATAGACTAGACTATAGACTAGACTATAGACTAGACTATAGACTAGACTATAGACTAGACTATAGACTAGACTATAGACTAGACTATAGACTAGACTATAGACTAGACTATAGACTAGACTATAGACTAGACTATAGACTAGACTATAGACTAGACTATAGACTAGACTACTAGACTAGACTAGACTAGACTAGACTATAGACTAGACTATAGACTAGACTATAGACTAGACTATAGACTAGACTATGACTAGACTATAGACTAGACTATAGACTAGACTATAGACTAGACTATAGACTAGACTATAGACTAGACTATAGACTAGACTATAGACTAGACTATAGACTAGACTATAGACTAGACTATAGACTAGACTATAGACTAGACTATAGACTAGACTATAGACTAGACTATAGACTAGACTATAGACTAGACTATAGACTAGACTATAGACTAGACTATAGACTATAGACTAGACTTAGACTATAGACTAGACTATAGACTAGACTATAGACTAGACTATAGACTAGACTATAGACTAGACTATAGACTAGACTATAGACTAGACTATAGACTAGACTATAGACTAGACTATAGACTAGACTATAGACTAGACTATAGACTAGACTATGACTAGACTATAGACTAGACTATAGACTAGACTATAGACTAGACTATAGACTAGACTATAGACTAGACTATAGACTAGACTATAGACTAGACTATAGACTAGACTATAGACTAGACTATAGACTAGACTATAGACTAGACTATAGACTAGACTATAGACGACTATAGACTACTATAGACTAGACTATAGACTAGACTATAGACTAGACTATAGACTAGACTATAGACTAGACTATAGACTAGACTATAGACTAGACTATAGACTAGACTATAGACTAGACTATAGACTAGACTAGACTATAGACTAGACTATAGACTAGACTATAGACTAGACTAGACTATAGACTAGACTATAGACTAGACTATAGACTATACTATAGACTAGACTATAGACTAGACTATAGACTAGACTATAGACTAGATTATAATTCAATCTATAGATGGGACTATAGTTTAGTTTATAGTAAAATTTTAGTAAATTTCATGTAAAATCTCACAATATCTCTAGTTTTCTTTAAAGAAATTTTGTCAAGTCTTTTACACAGAAATATGACCCTAAAAGGAACAAAACAGCAGCGAGCAAACGACAAAATGTCACAGAAGATGAAAATTAAATTTAACCATCATCTGTCAACTACATTTGTTTACTTCACAAAAATTCTCTTACTTCTTAAGAAACACACATCAACAAACTTTAAATTTAACCCGCCTTCTTGTCCTACACCCGCCCTAAAACTCTCTACAGTTTGCTTGAAAAACATTTGCATGCGTTGTATACGACAACATTTGAAATAAGTCTTGTTGCTGCTGTTCACTGAAACTTAACATAAAGTTGAGTTGAAAGTGTAAAGCAGTAATGGGGGAGTTTCACAAATTAAATGTATAAATGCAAAGGTAAGGGAATACGTCCTACTGTAGTAAGTTTGATAAATTAAATCTAAACTGTGCTGTTAAGTTACTTCACACTTTTACCCTTTTTGTATGAGTTTGTGCCCCTCACTGTTGTATACCAATAAATGACGACAACATATATCACAAGAGTTTTAAAGAGCAACAGAAAGAAAAGAGAAGTAAAGAAAGAACTTTTTTTAATCCAAAATGACGACAACTTTGCTGAAGTTGTTGTTGTTGTTGAAGTTTATGGTTCCCCGGCGATTACATTTACACTATTATATGCGTCGAGACTTTTGTCAGCCCAGTGTTGTTGTAAGTTAACTAAGAGTAATGCTAAAGAATGAGGAAAAAAATAGCTACTAAAAATGAAAGAGCAGCAGCTTTATTTGAAGGAAAACTGTAAATAAGTACAGCATACTTACAGGCTGTTGTTAAATTTTTGAAAATAAAGCATAAAGTGAAGGAGTAAAGTTATAATTTGTTTGTTGCTGTTGTTGGCTAACAAATGAAGTACTTTTAACTAAACAAAGGAAACTAAGGGAAAAATATGTAGTTTTAAGTTTAAGTAATTTTTATCAAACAAAATTTCTTTTGTTGAGCCGTTAGCTAAAGGAACCAACTTATCATGAATGAGGCATATATACTTAAATTAAGTATATGATAAATGCGAAATATAGTTAAAGGCAATGGGAAGTATTTTTTTTTTTTGGAATAAATTATACGAAATACACATCATTATCAAACATGATGAACATTTTTAGTTTTCTGTTTAGAAAAAGCCTCATTTTGGTTTTGTTTTTTTGGAAACTCTAGTTAAAAAGTAATGTCTCGAAAACTACAACTCCATATATATAGTCATTAAAACTATTACTTACTCTCAGTCTAGCAGGGAGTACATGCAGTTTGTCTGCCTTAAAGTTTCGTGGGTTTTGTTGAGTGTATGTGTGAGTATGTGTACTCACTGGTTTACCACATCCGCCGCAAACAAAGTATGTATAACGGAAGTGCAGTTCCCATATGTAATTTCTACTAATTTGCATATAGATTAAGTGAAGCTAAAGCCCCATTGAGGTTGTTTGGTTTTCGGAGCACAAAAAAAACGGAGCTTTTTTTCTATTACTGTTTATATTATTATTACTGCTACTAGACTCTACTACACGCTTTAAGCAAGCACACTGGTTTATAGTACACAGGAAGTGGCAGGAAGAAAAAAAAAACTAGATTAAAAAAACTCAGTATGTGAATCCTTAGGTTTTCAAAAACAACATCATAATATATATGGTATATATGAAAATACATACACACAGGAAGATATATTGTTTTCTGTCTCTCTATCTCTGAACATCCGTTTTATACTTAAGTGAATCAAAGTTAGAGTTGGGAACCCAGAGATATGAAAAATATAAAACAAAATAATATTATTAAAACAAACAAAACATAGAGAGTTAAGTGGGAAGACATAAATTGCAGGTAAGTTGCAAAATGCAATATATACTATAGACTAAACTATAGTTCCGACCATGGACTAGTAAAGACTATAGACTAGACTATAGACTATACTATGCTCCAGACTATAGACTAGACTATAGTCCAGACTATAGACTAGAATATAATACAGACTATAGTCAAGAATATACTTCAGACATAGACTATACTATAGTCCAGGCTAAAGACTATAGTACGAACTATAGACCAGCCTATAGTGCAGACTATTGACTAAACTATAGCTCCGCCTCTAAACTAGACTATAGTCCAGACTATTGACTAGACTATAACACAGACTATAGTCAAGAATATACTCCAGACTATAGACTATACTATAGTCTAGGCTAAAGACTATACTCTACAGTCTAGTCCAGAATATAGACTAGACTATAGTGAAGACTATAGACTAGACTATAGTCCAGACTATAGTCCAGACTATAGACTAGACTAGACTATAGACTAGACTATAGTCCAGACTATAGACTAGACTATAGTCCAGACTATAGACTAGACTATAGTCCAGACTATAGACTAGACTATAGTCCAGACTATAGACTAGACTATAGTCCAGACTATAGACTAGACTATAGTCCAGACTATAGACTAGACTATAGTCCAGACTATAGACTAGACTATAGTCCAGACTATAGACTAGACTATAGTCCAGACTATAGACTAGACTATAGTCCAGACTATAGACTAGACTATAGTCCAGACTATAGACTAGACTATAGTCCAGACTATAGACTAGACTATAGTCCAGACTATAGACTAGACTATAGTCCAGACTATAGACTAGACTATAGTCCAGACTATAGACTAGACTATATTCCAGACTATAGACTAGACTATATTCCAGACTATAGACTAGACTATATTCCAGACTATAGTCCAGACTATAGACTAGACTATAGTCCTTACTATAGACTAGACTATAGTCCTTACTATAGACTAAACTATAGTCCAGACTATAGACTAGACTATAGTCCAGACTATAGACAAGACTATAGTCCAGACTATAGACTAGACTATAGTCCAGACTATAGACTAGACTATAGTCCAGACTATAGACTAGACTATAGTCCAGACTATAGACTAGATTATAGTCCAGACTATAGACTAGACTATATTCCAGACTATAGACTAGACTATAGTCTTGACTATAGACTAGACTATAGTCTTGACTATAGACTAGACTATAGTCTTGACTATAGACTAGACTATAGTCTTGACTATAGACTAGACTATAGTCTTGACTATAGACTAGACTATATTCTTGACTATAGACTAGACTATATTCTTGACTATAGACTAGACTATAGTCCAGACTATAGACTAGACTATAGTCCAGACTATAGTCCAGACTATAGACTAGACTATAGTCCAGACTATAGACTAGACTATAGTCCAGACTATAGACTAGACTATAGTCCAGACTATAGACTAGACTATAGTCCAGACTATAGACTAGACTATAGTCCAGACTATAGACTAGACTATAGTCCAGACTATAGACTAGACTATAGTCCAGACTATAGACTAGACTATAGTCCAGACTATAGACTAGACTATAGTCCAGACTATAGACTAGACTATAGTTCAGACTATAGACTAGACTATAGTCCAGACTATAGACTAGACTATAGTCCAGACTATAGACTAGACTATAGTCCAGACTATAGACTAGACTATAGTCCAGACTATAGACTAGACTATAGTCCAGACTATAGACTAGACTATAGTCCAGACTATAGACTAGACTATAGTCCAGACTATAGACTAGACTATAGTCCAGACTATAGACTAGACTATAGTCCAGACTATAGACTAGACTATAGTCCAGACTATAGACTAGACTATAGTCCAGACTATAGACTGGACTATAGTCCAGACTATAGACTAGACTATAGTCCAGACTTTAGACTAGACTATAGTCCTGAATATACACTAGGTCATAGTTCAGACTATAGACTAGACTATAGCAAGATAATAGACTAGACTTTATTCTATACCATGATCCAGACTATAGACTAGACTACAGTTAATACAATAGCTCAGACTGTGGACTAGTCTTGACTATAGTCCCAGACTTCAGTCAAGGCTATAGATTACAGTCAAGACTATAGACTATACTAGACTATAGTCAAGACTACAGGCTAGACTACAGCGTTTCTCTGATCTCTTCTTACGCAAGTTTTACATTTGTGCTTGAGTGTAGGTTTCTGCCACAGCGATAAGTACACTTTTAGATATAATTTAATAATATAATGCATACTTCAAGGTGCAAGCATTTTATTATACTGGCCTTATATTATAAAGCATACAGTTTAGGCCATTTAGTTGTGATAACTAACGTTAAGGGGTTTTTGTGAAATTAAATAAAACAAAAGTTTTACATTTAGTAATTACGATAACACAGACATTTTTATAAATAAAAGAGAATTAAAATTTAAAGAATAAAGAAGAAATCTTTAAAAAAATTATTTAAATTCTCTATATTAACTATAACTATTTATGAAAATTTTGTTTAAATAATTCTCTTAAAATTCTTATAATTTTGTATTTGTTTGCCTCTACAAAAAAAGGGATTATTTTATTACACAACTTGCTCTAAATATAGTATTTTCTGTAACCAGTAGTTTAGCTAGACTCTTATATTTTTCATAATTTAAATTATATCGTTGACTAGATGACTGCCCTAGACTCTTCAACTTGTTCAACATCTTTCACTACAACTTCTTTTCATTTTACTATACAAAAAAAATTTACAAGAAAATTGTTTTTGTAACAGTAGTTTTTCTTTATTCATGCTTTCATTCATTGAAGTTTTCATCATTTCATTGCAAGATGCTATTTCTCAAGTCTTTTTTGCTTTTTTCTCAATTTCTTTATTTTTAATCTCATAAAGACTAGTAAAAGCTTGAAATCCCAAATAACCCTCGGGCATGTTGTTGAGTTGTTTTCTTACTTATTTTGATAGAATTTTTTTGTTTCTTTTAGCTGCTTGTTGTTCATCATCATGATTCTTAAGAAATCCGGCAATTGTTGAGCATAAAAAGATGTAGAAGTTTTTGCTTCTTTCTGCTTTTTTTTTTTGTATAGTACTTAGTCTAAGGAAATTTTTGAATTATTATGGTGTTAAGAAAAATATGTAAATATCAAATCAAAATAAGATTGATAAGAAATGTTTGGAGAAAAGAAAACTTTTTTTTTGGGGAAATATATCTTGTTAAAAAGCAGATTAAATTATGTAAAAGGAAATTATTTAATAAGAAAATTGCAAGACATTGACAAGATAAAGAATAACAAAATTTCTTAAGAAAAAAATATGATCACAGATTTTCATTGTTTTGGCCCTAGCTCTTCTAGTTTAGCCAGAAAATGGACTTTTATGTTTTCACTCAAAAATCGAGTTTTGGTAGGAAATAAAAATTATCACAGATTTTCATTGTTTTGGCCCTAGCTCTTCTAGTTTAGCCAGAAAATGGACTTTTATGTTTTCACTCAAAAATCGAGTTTTAGTAAGAAATAAAAGTGATCACAGATTTTCATTGTTTTGGCCCTAGCTCTTCTAGTTAAGCCAGAAAATAGACTTCTATGTTTTCACTCAAAAATCGAGTTTAGCCAGAAAATGGACTTTTATGTTTTTACTCACAAAATCGAGTTTTACTAAGAAATAAAAGTGATCACAGATTTTCATTGTTTTGGCCCTAGCTCTTCTAGTTTAGCCAGAAAATAGACTTTTATGTTTTCACTCAAAAATCGAGTTTAGCCAGAAAATGGACTTTTATGTTTTCACTCAAAAATCGAGTTTTCGTAGGAAATAAAAGTGATCACAGATTTTCATTGTTTTGGCCCTAGCTCTTCTAGTTTAGCCAGAAAATGGACTTTTATGTTTTTACTCACAAAATCGAGTTTTACTAAGAAATAAAAGTGATCACGGATTTTCATTGTTTTGGCCCTAGCTCTTCTAGTTTAGCCAGAAAATGGACTTTTATGTTTTCACTAAAAAATCGAGTTTTAGTAAGAAATAAAAGTGATCACAGATTTTCATTGTTTTGGCCCTAGCTCTTCTAGTTTAGCCAGAAAATGGACTTTTATGTTTTCACTCAAAAATCGAGTTTTGGTAGGAAATAAAAGTGATCACAGATTTCATTGTTTTGGCCCTAGCTCTTCTAGTTTAGCCAGAAAAGGGACATTTATGTTTTCACTCAAAAATCGAGTTTTGGTAGGAAATAAAAGTGATCACAGATTTTCATTGTTTTGGCCCTAGCTCTTTTAGTTTAGCCAGAAAATGGACTTTTATGTTCTCACTCAAAAATTTGGCCCTAGCTCTTCTAGTTTAGCCAAAAAATGGACTTTTATGTTTTCAGTCAAAAGTCGAGTTTTAATAGGAAATATAAGTGATCACAGATTTTCTTTGTTTTGGCCCTAGCTCTTCTAGTTTAGCCAGAAAATGGACTTTTATGTTTTTACTCACAAAATCGAGCTTTAGTAAGAAATAAAAGTGATCACAGATTTTCATTGTTTTGGCCCTAGCTCTTCTAGTTTAGCCAGAAAATGGACTTTTATGTTTTCACTCAAAAATCGAGTTTTACTAAGAAATAAAAGTGATCACAGATTTTCATTGTTTTGGCCCTAGCTCTTCTAGTTTAGCCAGAAAATGGACTTTTATGTTTTCACTCAAAAATCGAGTTTTGGTAAGAAATAAAGGTGATCACAGATTTTCATTGTTTTGGCCCTGGCTCTTCTAGTTTAGCCAGAAAATGGACTTTTATGTTTTCACTCAAAAATCGTGTTTTACTAAGAAATGAAAGTGACCACAGATTTTCATTGTTTTGGCCCTAGCTCTTCTAGTTTAGCCAGAAAATGGACTTTTATGTTTTCACTCAAAAATCGAGTTTTGGTAGGAATTAAAAGTGATCACGGATTTTCATTGTGTTGGCCCTAGCTCTTCTAGTTTAGCCAGAAAATGGAC
Source organism: Lucilia sericata (assembly GCF_015586225.1). Taxonomy (NCBI): domain Eukaryota; kingdom Metazoa; phylum Arthropoda; class Insecta; order Diptera; family Calliphoridae; genus Lucilia; species Lucilia sericata. Next base: position 132,902 of record NW_023994644.1, read on the forward strand.
TTTTATGTTTTCAACCAAAAATCGAGTTTTAGTAGGAAATAAAAGTGATCACAGATTTTCACTATTTTGGCCCTAGCTCTTCTAGTTTAGCCAGAAAATGGACTTTTATGTCCATTTTCTTTTATGTTTTCACTCAAAAATCGAGTTTTGGTAGGAAATAAAAGTGATCACAGATTTTCATTGTTTTGGCCCTAGCTCTTCTAGTTTAGCCAGAAAATGGACTTTTATGTTTTCACTCTAAAATCAAGTTTTAGTAAGAAATAAAGGTGATCACAGATTTTCACTGTTTTGGCCCTAGCTCTTCTAGTTTAGCCAGAAAATGGACTTTTATGTTTTCACTCAAAAATCGTGTTTTACTAAGAAATGAAAGTGATCACAGATTTTCATTGTTTTGGCCCTAGCTCTTCTAGTTTAGCCAGAAAATGGACTTTTATGTTTTCAGACAGAAGTCGAGTTTTAGTAAGAAATAAAAGTGATCACAGATTTTCATTGTTTTGGCCCTAGCTCTTCTAGTTTAGCCAGAAAATGGACTTTTATGTTTTCACTCAAAAATCGAGTTCTAGAAGGAATGAAAGTGATCACAGATTTTCTTTGTTTTGGCCCTAGCTCTTCTAGTTTAGCCAGAATATGGATTTTTATGTTTTCACTCAAAAATCGAGTTTTGGTAGGAAATAAAAGTGATCACAGATTTTCGTTGTTTTGGCTCTTCTAGTTTAGCCAGAAAATGGACTTCTATGTTTTCAGTCAAAAAATGAGTTTTGGTAGGAAATAAAAGTGATCACAGATTTTCATTGTTTTGGCCCTAGCTCTTCTAGTTTAGCCAGAAAATGGACTTTTATGTTTTCACTCAAAAGTCGTCTTTTACTAAGAAATGAAAGTGATCACAGATTTTCATTGTTTTGGCCCTAGCTCTTCTAGTTTAGCCAGAAAATGGACTTTTATGTTTTCAGTCAAAAGTCGAGTTTTAGAAGGAAATAAATGTGATCACAGATTTTCATTGTTTTGGCCCTAGCTCTTCTAGTTTAGCCAGAAAATGGACTTTTATGTTTTCACTCAAAAATTGAGTTTTGGTAGGAAATAAAAGTGATCACAGATTTTCATTGTTTTGGCCCTAGCTCTTTTAGTTTAGCCAGAAAATGGACTTTTATGTTTTCACTCTAAAATCAAGTTTTAGTAAGAAATAAAAGTGATCACAGATTTTCATTGTTTTGGCTCTAGCTCTTCTAGTTTAGCCAGAAAATGGACTTTTATGTTTTCACTAAAAAATCGAGTTTTAGTAGGAAATAAAAGTGATCACAGATTTTCACTATTTTGGCCCTAGCTCTTCTAGTTTAGCCAGAAAATGGACTTTTATATTTTCACTCAAAAATCGAGTTTTAGTAGAAAATAAAAGTGATCACAGATTTTCACTATTTTGGCCCTAGCTCTTCTAGTTTAGCCAGAAAATGGACTTTTATGTTTTCACTCAAAAATTGAGTTTTGGTAGGAAATAAAAGTGATCACAGATTTTCATTGTTTTGGCCCTAGCTCTTTTAGTTTAGCCAGAAAATGGACTTTTATGTTTTCACTCTAAAATCAAGTTTTAGTAAGAAATAAAAGTGATCACAGATTTTCATTGTTTTGGCCCTAGCTCTTCTAGTTTAGCCAGAAAATGGACTTTTATGTTTTCACTCAAAAATCGAGTTTTACTAAGAAATAAGAGTGATCACAGATTTTCATTGTTTTGGCCCTAGCTCTTTTAGTTTAGCCAGAAAATGGACTTTTATGTTTTCACTCAAAAATTGAGTTTTGGTAGGAAATAAAAGTGATCACAGATTTTCATTGTTTTGGCCCTAGCTCTTTTAGTTTAGCCAGAAAATGGACTTTTATGTTTTCACTCAAAAATCGTGTTTTACTAAGAAATGAAAGTGATCACAGATTTTCATTGTTTTGGCCCTAGCTCTTCTAGTTTAGCCAGAAAATGGACTTTTATGTTTTCACTCAAAAATCGTGTTTTACTAAGAAATGAAAGTGATCACAGATTTTCATTGTTTTGGCCCTAGCTCTTCTAGTTTAGCCAGAAAATGGACTTTTATGTTTTCACTAAAAAATCGAGTTTTAGTAGGAAATAAAAGTGATCACAGATTTTCAATATTTTGGCCCTAGCTCTTCTAGTTTAGCCAGAAAATGGACTTTTATGTTTTCACTCAAAAATTGAGTTTTGGTAGGAAATAAAAGTGATCACAGATTTTCATTGTTTTGGCCCTAGCTCTTTTAGTTTAGCCAGAAAATGGACTTTTATGTTTTCACTCAAAAATCGTGTTTTACTAAGAAATGAAAGTGATCACAGATTTTCATTGTTTTGGCCCTAGCTCTTCTAGTTTAGCCAGAAAATGGACTTTTATGTTTTCACTCAAAAATCGTGTTTTACTAAGAAATGAAAGTGATCACAGATTTTCATTGTTTTGGCCCTAGCTCTTCTAGTTTAGCCAGAAAATGGACTTCTATGTTTTCAGTCAAAAAATGAGTTTTGGTAGGAAATAAAAGTGATCACAGATTTTCATTGTTTTGGCCCTAGCTCTTCTAGTTTAGCCAGAAAATGGACTTTTATGTTTTCACTCAAAAATTGAGTTTTGGTAGGAAATAAAAGTGATCACAGATTTTCATTGTTTTGGCCCTAGCTCTTTTAGTTTAGCCAGAAAATGGACTTTTATGTTTTCACTCTAAAATCAAGTTTTAGTAAGAAATAAAAGTGATCACAGATTTTCATTGTTTTGGCCCTAGCTCTTCTAGTTTAGCCAGAAAATGGACTTTTATGTTTTCAGTCAAAAGTCGAGTTTTAGAAGGAAATAAATGTGATCACAGATTTTCATTGTTTTGGCCCTAGCTCTTCTAGTTTAGCCAGAAAATGGACTTTTATGTTTTCACTCAAAAATTGAGTTTTGGTAGGAAATAAAAGTGATCACAGATTTTCATTGTTTTGGCCCTAGCTCTTTTAGTTTAGCCAGAAAATGGACTTTTATGTTTTCACTCTAAAATCAAGTTTTAGTAAGAAATAAAAGTGATCACAGATTTTCATTGTTTTGGCTCTAGCTCTTCTAGTTTAGCCAGAAAATGGACTTTTATGTTTTCACTCAAAAATCGTGTTTTACTAAGAAATGAAAGTGATCACAGATTTTCATTGTTTTGGCCCTAGCTCTTTTAGTTTAGCCAGAAAATGGACTTTTATGTTTTCACTCTAAAATCAAGTTTTAGTAAGAAATAAAAGTGATCACAGATTTTCATTGTTTTGGCTCTAGCTCTTCTAGTTTAACCAGAAAATGGACTTTTATGTTTTCACTAAAAAATCGAGTTTTAGTAGGAAATAAAAGTGATCACAGATTTTCATTGTTTTGGCTCTAGCTCTTCTAGTTTAGCCAGAAAATGGACTTTTATGTTTTCACTCAAAAATCGTGTTTTACTAAGAAATGAAAGTGATCACAGATTTTCATTGTTTTGGCCCTAGCTCTTTTAGTTTAGCCAGAAAATGGACTTTTATGTTTTCACTCTAAAATCAAGTTTTAGTAAGAAATAAAAGTGATCACAGATTTTCACTATTTTGGCCCTAGCTCTTCTAGTTTAGCCAGAAAATGGACTTTTATGTTTTCACTCAAAAATTGAGTTTTGGTAGGAAATAAAAGTGATCACAGATTTTCATTGTTTTGGCCCTAGCTCTTTTAGTTTAGCCAGAAAATGGACTTTTATGTTTTCACTCTAAAATCAAGTTTTAGTAAGAAATAAAAGTGATCACAGATTTTCATTGTTTTGGCCCTAGCTCTTCTAGTTTAGCCAGAAAATGGACTTTTATGTTTTCACTCAAAAATCGAGTTTTACTAAGAAATAAGAGTGATCACAGATTTTCATTGTTTTGGCCCTAGCTCTTTTAGTTTAGCCAGAAAATGGACTTTTATGTTTTCACTCAAAAATTGAGTTTTGGTAGGAAATAAAAGTGATCACAGATTTTTCCAGCCAGAAAATGGACTTTTATGTTTTCACTCAAAAATCGTGTTTTACTAAGAAATGAAAGTGATCACAGATTTTCATTGTTTTGGCCCTAGCTCTTCTAGTTTAGCCAGAAAATGGACTTTTATGTTTTCACTCAAAAATCGTGTTTTACTAAGAAATGAAAGTGATCACAGATTTTCATTGTTTTGGCCCTAGCTCTTCTAGTTTAGCCAGAAAATGGACTTTTATGTTTTCACTAAAAAATCGAGTTTTAGTAGGAAATAAAAGTGATCACAGATTTTCAATATTTTGGCCCTAGCTCTTCTAGTTTAGCCAGAAAATGGACTTTTATGTTTTCACTCAAAAATTGAGTTTTGGTAGGAAATAAAAGTGATCACAGATTTTCATTGTTTTGGCCCTAGCTCTTTTAGTTTAGCCAGAAAATGGACTTTTATGTTTTCACTCTAAAATCAAGTTTTAGTAAGAAATAAAAGTGATCACAGATTTTCATTGTTTTGGCTCTAGCTCTTCTAGTTTAGCCAGAAAATGGACTTTTATGTTTTCACTCAAAAATCGTGTTTTACTAAGAAATGAAAGTGATCACAGATTTTCATTGTTTTGGCCCTAGCTCTTCTAGTTTAGCCAGAAAATGGACTTTTATGTTTTCAGTCAAAAATTATGTTTTCACTCAAAAATCGAATTTTACTAGGAAATAAAAGTGATCACAGATTTTCATTGTTTTGGCCCTAGCTCTTCTAGTTTAGCCAGAAAATGGACTATTATGTTTTCAAATCGAGTTTTGGTAGGAAATAAAAGTGATCACAGATTTTCATTGTTTTGGCCCTAGCTCTTCTAGTTTAGCCAGAAAATGGACTTTTATGTTTTCACTCAAAAATCGAGTTTTGGTAGGAAATAAAAGTGATCACAGATTTTCATTGTTTTGGCCCTAGCTCTTGTAGTTTAGCCAGAAAATGGACCTTTATGTTTTCACTCAAAAATCGAGTTTTGGTAGGAAATAAAAGTGATCACAGATTTTCATTGTTTTGGCCCTAGCTCTTCTAGTTTAGCCAGAAAATGGACTTTTATGTTTTCACTCAAAAATCGAGTTTTGGTAGGAAATAAAAGTGATCACAGATTTTCATTGTTTTGGCCCTAGCTCTTCTAGTTTAGCCAGAAAATGGACTTTTATGTTTTCAGTCAAAAAATGAGTTTTGGTAGGGAATAAAAGTGATCACAGATTTTCATTGTTTTGGCCCTAGCTCTTCTAGTTTAGCCAGAAAATGGATTTTTATGTTTTCACTCAAAAATCGAGTTTTGGTAGGAAATAAAAGTGATCACAGATTTTCATTGTTTTGGCCCTAGCTCTTCTAGTTTAGCCAGAAAATGGACTTTTATGTTTTCAGTCAAAAAATGAGTTTTAGTAAGAAATAAAAGTGATCACAGATTTTCATTGTTTTGGCTCTAGCTCTTTTAGTTTAGCCAGAAAATGGACTTTTATGTTTTCAGTCAAAAAATGAGTTTTGGTAGGGAATAAAAGTGATCACAAATTTTCATTGTTTTGGCCCTAGCTCTTTTAGTTTAGCCAGAAAATGGATTTTTATGTTTTCACTCAAAAATCGAGTTTTGGTAGGAAATAAAAGTGATCACAGATTTTCATTGTTTTGGCCCTAGCTCTTCTAGTTTAGCCAGCAAATGGACTTTTATGTTTTCAATCAACAGTCGAGATTTGGTAGGAAATAAAAGTGATCACAGATTTTCATTGTTTTGGCCCTAGCTCTTCTAATTTAGCCAGAAAATGGATTTTTATGTTTTCACTCAAAAATCGAGTTTTGGTAGGAAATAAAAGTGATCACAGATTTTCATTGTTTTGGCCCTAGCTCTTCTAGTTTAGCCAGAAAATGGACTTTTATGTTTTCAGTCAAAAAATGAGTTTTGGTAGGGAATAAAAGTGATCACAGATTTTCATTGTTTTGGCCCTAGCTCTTCTAGTTTAGCCAGAAAATGGATTTTTATGTTTTCACTCAAAAATCGAGTTTTGGTAGGAAATAAAAGTGATCACAGATTTTCATTGTTTTGGCCCTAGCTCTTCTAGTTTAGCCAGAAAATGGACTTTTATGTTTTCACTCAAAAATCAAGTTTTGGTAGGAAATGAAAGTGATCACAGATTTTCATTGTTTTGGCCCTAGCTCTTCTAGTTTAGCCAGAAAATGGATTTTTATGTTTTCACTCAAAAATCGAGTTTTGGTAGGAAATAAAAGTGATCACAGATTTTCATTGTTTTGGTCCTAGCTCTTCTAGTTTAGCCAGAAAATGGACTTTTATGTTTTCAATCAACAGTCGAGATTTGGTAGAAAATAAAAGTGATCACAGATTTTCATTGTTTTGGCCCTAGCTCTTCTAATTTAGCCAGAAAATGGATTTTTATGTTTTCACTCAAAAATCGAGTTTTGGTAGGAAATAAAAGTGATCACAGATTTTCATTGTTTTGGCCCTAGCTCTTCTAGTTTGGCCAGAAAATGGACTTTTATGTTTTCACTCAAAAATCGAGTTTTTGTAAGAAATAAAAGTGATCACAGATTTTCAATGTTTTGGCCCTAGCTCTTCTAGTTTAGCCAGAAAATGGACTTTTATGTTTTCAGTCAAAAAATTAGTTTTGGTAGGGAATAAAAGTGATCACAGATTTTCATTGTTTTGGCCTTAGCTCTTCTAGTTTAGCCAGAAAATGGATTTTTATGTTTTCACTCAAAAATCGAGTTTTGGTAGGAAATAAAAGCGATCACAGATTTTCATTGTTTTGGCCCTAGCTCTTCTAGTTTGGCCAGAAAATGGACTTTTATGTTTTCACTCAAAAATCGAGTTTTAGTAAGAAATAAAAGTGATCACAGAATTTCAATGTTTTGGCCCTAGCTCTTCTAGTTTAGCCAGAAAATGGACTTTTATGTTTTCACTCAAAAATCGAGTTTTGGTAGGAAATAAAAGTGATCACAGATTTTCATTGTTTTGGCCCTAGCTCTTCTAGTTTAGCCAGAAAATGGACTTTTATGTTTTCAGTTAAAAATCAAGTTTTGGTAGGAAATAAAAGTGATCACAGATTTTCACTGTTTTGGCCCTAGCTCTTCTAGTTTAGCCAGAAAATGGACTTTTATGTTTTCACTCAAAAATCGAGTTTTGGTAGGAAATAAAAGTGATCACAGATTTTCATTGTTTTGGCCCTAGCTCTTCTAGTTTAGCCAGAAAATCGACTTTTATGTTTTCAGTCAAAAGTCGAGTTTTGGTAGGAAATGAAAGTGATCACAGATTTTCATTGTTTTGGCCCTAGCTCTTCTAGTTTAGCCAGAAAATGGACTTTTATGTTTTCAGTCAAAAATTATGTTTTCACTCAAAAATCGAATTTTACTAGGAAATAAAAGTGATCACAGATTTTCATTGTTTTGGCCCTAGCTCTTCTAGTTTAGCCAGAAAATAGACTATTATGTTTTCAAATCGAGTTTTGGTAGGAAATAAAAGTGATCATAGATTTTCATTGTTTTGGCCCTAGCTCTTGTAGTTTAGCCAGAAAATGGACTTTTATGTTTTCACTCAAAAATCGAGTTTTGGTAGGAAATGAAAGTGATCACAGATTTTCATTGTTTTGGCCCTAGCTCTTCTAGTTTAGCCAGAAAATGGACTTTTATGTTTTCAGTCAAAAATTATGTTTTCACTCAAAAATCGAATTTTACTAGGAAATAAAAGTGATCACAGATTTTCATTGTTTTGGCCCTAGCTCTTCTAGTTTAGCCAGAAAATGGACTTTTATGTTTTCACTCAAAAATCGAGTTTTGGTAGGAAATAAAAGTGATCACAGATTTTCATTGTTTTGGCCCTAGCTCTTGTAGTTTAGCCAGAAAATGGACTTTTATGTTTTCACTCAAAAATCGAGTTTTGGTAGGAAATGAAAGTGATCACAGATTTTCATTGTTTTGGCCCTAGCTCTTCTAGTTTAGCCAGAAAATGGACTTTTATGTTTTCAGTCAAAAATTATGTTTTCACTCAAAAATCGAATTTTACTAGGAAATAAAAGTGATCACAGATTTTCATTGTTTTGGCCCTAGCTCTTCTAGTTTAGCCAGAAAATGGACTATTATGTTTTCAAATCGAGTTTTGGTAGGAAATAAAAGTGATCACAGATTTTCATTGTTTTGGCCCTAGCTCTTCTAGTTTAGCCAGAAAATGGACTTTTATGTTTTCACTCAAAAATCGAGTTTTGGTAGGAAATAAAAGTGATCACAGATTTTCATTGTTTTGGCCCTAGCTCTTGTAGTTTAGCCAGAAAATGGACCTTTATGTTTTCACTCAAAAATCGAGTTTTGGTAGGAAATAAAAGTGATCACAGATTTTCATTGTTTTGGCCCTAGCTCTTCTAGTTTAGCCAGAAAATGGACTTTTATGTTTTCACTCAAAAATCGAGTTTTGGTAGGAAATAAAAGTGATCACAGATTTTCATTGTTTTGGCCCTAGCTCTTCTAGTTTAGCCAGAAAATGGACTTTTATGTTTTCACTCAAAAATCAAGTTTTGGTAGGAAATGAAAGTGATCACAGATTTTCATTGTTTTAGCCCTAGCTCTTCTAGTTTAGCCAGAAAATGGACTTTTATGTTTTCACTCATAAATCGAGTTTTGGTAGGAAATTAAAGTGATCACAGATTTTCATTGTTTTGGCCCTAGCTCTTCTAGTTTAGCCAGAAAATGTTTTCACTCAAAAATCGAGTTTTAGTAAGAAATAAAAGTGATCACAGATTTTCATTATTTTGGCCCTAGCTCTTCTAGTTTAGCGAGAAAATGGACTTTTATGTTTTCACTCAAAAATCGGGTTTTAGTAAGAAATAAAAGTGATCACAGATTTTCATTGTTTTGGCCCTAGCTCTAGTTTAGTAGGAATTTATAGTGATAACATATTTCTATTATTTTGAGGCTAGTGGCTCTGGTTTAGCCAGAAAATTTTACATTTTAAAACTTTTCCTATAAATCTGTAACAAGTAACAATTAAGTTTTAATTCAACACTGACCTTTTGACCTCCTCCTCCATTAATATTAAACGGCAAACTACTATTGTTGTTGCAACAACTACTCTGAATACCATTCAACATAAAAAAAAACTTAAAATTAATGTGCGGTATGTAGACACACAACAACACAACTGAAAATGAAACGTACAAGAAAAAAATACTTGCAACATATTTCATGAGGCAAGGTCTGTTGGTGAATTGTTATAATAATGTTACTGCGAAACATAAAAGGATACAAGGCAAACATTATGGCTCCATTATATGTTGCAAGTAACGGTGTCCATGAATTTTGCATAAATATGTTTGTCTAGATATTGGCGTGGATGCATTTGTTAGTGTCGTGGTAACAGCAGGTGTAAATTGTACAGGTACACATGCAGCAAAGCTTTTGTTGTTGTTGTTTTCTGTGAGTGTGTGTGGGTTTGTTTCAAATAGTTTAAAATTCATGTTGGTTCTGCAATTCAGAAATTTGTTTGGTTATGGCGTTACCCAGCCATACATTAAAGTCTTTAGCAAGGCCACTCACTACTCGCATTTACAGGCAAGAATATTAATTGGAGGCCAACTGAAAAAACACGAGAAATTCTAACTATTGCAGAACAGAACAGGACAGAATAGAACTGAAAACAAGGAGAAACCAACATACTTTGGTATAATCATTTTAAAGTGCAATTTTCGCTATTTACACTTTAATGGGGGCTAACTATACAACTACGTAGGTCGTTAGAAAAGTTTTGAAATACACTAATAAACCACTGTATTCCTTGGCAAATATTGCTCTTACAACCCTCGCATATTGTTTTCATTGTTGTAAATATGTTAGCACTTTTATTTTAGTACTTATTACAACTATTTGTTAAAGTAATTACCTGCTACCGAATTGAGTATAAAAGTGAGCCTTAATAAATACATTTGCCGGAACTTAAAAGGACTACACATACACATCTCCTGTTAACAGTAGTTTGTTGCCGCCGCCCTCCCTCTCTCTCCTTCTCTCGTAAACATTTTACCGCTTTTACGTTTGGTTAATTACAAATCGCATCATTGTGGTTTTCGTTAGTTCTACATAGTTTAGTTCTCGTTTTCCACCTAAAACGGAAACGTACTATAATTTTTTCCTTTTATACATGCACACAGCCACCTACACTTACATGCATGCCTGCCGTCCAGGTTTTAATGCATTTTATATACATGTGGGAACGTGTTAGTAGTAATATTTGTTGTGATATCATGCTCACGTATTTTGTTGTAATTTTACAATTGTGTTTTTAGGCGTTATTTTCTCTGTTATGGTCTTTGTTTGGTGTTTTACATTTAACAAATGTAATAAATAAAAAATAAAGGTTTAATAAGAAATGTATACTAGAAGTTAGTCAAGATTTACTGAAGATCATAGTAGTCTATAGTCTAGATAATAGTCAACTGCCTGGACTGTAGCCTGGACTATAGTCTAGGCTGTTGTCTAGCCTTTAGTCTGGACTACAGTCTAGTCTATAGTCTGGGCTATAGTCTAGTCTGTAGTCTGGGCTATACTCTAGTCTATAGTCTGTGCTATAGTCTAGTCTATAGTCTGGGCTATGGTCCAGTCTGTAGTCTGGGATATGATCCAGTCTGTAGTCTGGGCTATAGTTTAGTATATAATCTGCACTATTGTTTACACTATAGTCTAGTATAAAGTCTGAGCTATAGTCTAGTCTATAGTCTAGTCTATAGTCTAGTCTATAGTCTAGTCTATAGTCTAGTCTATAGTCTAGTCTATAGTCTAGTCTATAGTCTAGTCTATAGTCTAGTCTATAGTCTAGTCTATAGTCTAGTCTATAGTCTAGTCTATAGTCTAGTCTATAGTCTAGTCTATAGTCTAGTCTATAGTCTAGTCTATAGTCTAGTCTATAGTCTAGTCTATAGTCTAGTCTATAGTCTAGTCTATAGTCTAGTCTATAGTCTAGTCTATAGTCTAGTCTAGTCTAGTCTATAGTCTAGTCTATAGTCTAGTCTATAGTCTAGTCTATAGTCTAGTCTATAGTCTAGTCTATAGTCTAGTCTATAGTCTAGTCTATAGTCTAGTCTATAGTCTAGTCTATAGTCTAGTCTATAGTCTAGTCTATAGTCTAGTCTATAGTCTAGTCTATAGTCTAGTCTATAGTCTAGTCTATAGTCTAGTCTATAGTCTAGTCTATAGTCTAGTCTATAGTCTAGTCTATAGTCTAGTCTATAGTCTAGTCTATAGTCTAGTCTATAGTCTAGTCTATAGTCTAGTCTAGTCTAGTCTATAGTCTAGTCTATAGTCTAGTCTATAGTCTAGTCTATAGTCTAGTCTATAGTCTAGTCTATAGTCTAGTCTATAGTCTAGTCTATAGTCTAGTCTATAGTCTAGTCTATAGTCTATAGTAGTCCATAGTCTCGTCTATAGTCTTGTCTATAGTCTCGTCTATAGTCTAGTCTATAGTCTAGTCTATAGTCTAGTCTATAGTCTAGTCTAGTTTTTAGTTTGGACTGTTTTTTGTCATACGTTTTGTGCTTTTCCCTTTTTGTGTTCCTTTCTACCACTGCTAGACCGTGTCCCTTTAATGATTTTAGGTTTTTGGGGTAAAATTGTCTGTATGTGTGTGTAAGCACAATTAGAAACCATTGACCGCATTAGTACAAATTGCATTATCATTAAATCATGCGTTATGAACAATTCCTATATGTAATACTTATGCTCGTACTAGTTTCTTGCTATGCCAATAGTGAACGGATACTAATGGTTGGAGCGTAATAAAAGGAACAACTATAACAGGATCTACTACATATATTTGGGGCTAAACAACTAAATGTAATATATTTAAAATGGGGGGAAATTGTTTTGCAAAAATCAGGGTGAATTAAAGGCAAATGAAATTAATTGTTTAAAATAAATGGTGGTACCATCAGTTAAAAAGGGGAGTTCAGTATTTTAAGGTAATGGAAAGCAGCACTGTAGATCAAAGTATTGTTTTTACTCAAAAAAGAAAGTTCTTTAAAATCATTAAATTGTTTATAAAAATTCGTTTTAGGCAACATATGGGGTTTATTACAACTCTATAAGCCGGCTTAAGCTTTCAAGGCTCAAGGTTGATAGTCAAATTTAACAATTGTAACAAAATTGCACTTTAAAGTAAATGCTAAAAAATTTGTCCCCCAGTTCAACGAGGCGTATTAGTAATAATAATTTTATATTTAGATGAATTGCTTTCAAAAGTAGCAGCAACTTCTGTGCTTTTTCTCTATAGCACCCTTGAGATTTTATTAAAAAATTTCATTTTATACAACATTCTGCTCTCTTTTAACTAAAAAATTTATTTAGAATACTTAAAGTAAAAAAACATTTAAAATCCATTTAAATTATTTATACCTGTCTGAGTATTTTGTTTAACAAAAGACCTCCCCCTCCACTCAAACAAGTTAAAATACAGAGAATTTAATTTCCCAACCTTGAGGTAGGACTGAGTCCCTTTTGAAATATGATTTAAAATTGCTTTGGCTTTTCTTATTACACGAACAACAATTCTTAACAGCTTTATATTATAAGTGGGCGTTTTGTTTTATGTCGTTCATCCAGACGAAAATTTGCATTTTTTTGTTGAATTTGAATTTTGAACGAAACCCCCAAAAGAAAATTGTCTTGTACAAATTATGCCAATTCATTACCTTGAATTATTTGTGTTTTTGGGGTTATATTGTTTTAGTGCAGGGGAGTTGTGTTTTGTTAACTTTAGTAAGCATTTATTGTTGTTTTCTTAAGGATATTGGTTGTAACATTTTTTTTTATGTCAGTGTTTGAAAATGTTATTAAAGTAGCTAGCAGCAGCTGGTAAAACAAATAAATTTTCTGGAAAACACAATTAAATAAATAAATTTGCATTTTTTTAAAACATTACTTTTGTGAACAAGCAGGTTTTCGAATTTTTGAAGAAAAGTATTTTTTAAGGCAGTTTCAGTTCTAGTTGTGTTCTAGTTCTGTTTTAGTTCTGTTCTAGTTCTGTTCTAGTTCTGTTCTAGTTCTGTTCTAGTTCTGTTCTAGTTCTGTTCTAGTTCTGTTCTAGTTCTGTTCTAGTTCTGTTCTAGTTCTGTTCTAGTTCTGTTCTAGTTCTGTTCTAGTTCTGTTCTAGTTCTGTTCTAGTTCTGTTCTAGTTCTGTTCTAGTTCTGTTCTAGTTCTGTTCTAGTCTGTTCTAGTTCTGTTCTAGTTCTGTTCTAGTTCTGTTCTAGTTCTGTTCTAGTTCTGTTCTAGTTCTGTTCTAGTTCTGTTCTAGTTCTGTTCTAGTTCTGTTCTAGTTCTGTTCTAGTTCTGTTCTAGTTCTGTTCTAGTTCTGTTCTAGTTCTGTTCTAGTTCTGTTCTAGTTCTGTTCTAGTTCTGTTCTAGTTCTGTTCTAGTTCTGTTCTAGTTCTGTTCTAGTTCTGTTCTAGTTCTGTTCTAGTTCTGTTCTAGTTCTGTTCTAGTTCTGTTCTAGTTCTGTTCTAGTTCTGTTCTAGTTCTGTTCTAGTTCTGTTCTAGTTCTGTTCTAGTTCTGTTCTAGTTCTGTTCTAGTTCTGTTCTAGTTCTGTTCTAGTTCTGTTCTAGTTCTGTTCTAGTTCTGTTCTAGTTCTGTTCTAGTTCTGTTCTAGTTCTGTTCTAGTTCTGTTCTAGTTCTGTTCTAGTTCTGTTCTAGTTCTGTTCTAGTTCTGTTCTAGTTCTGTTCTAGTTCTGTTCTAGTTCTGTTCTAGTTCTGTTCTAGTTCTGTTCTAGTTCTGTTTTAGTTCTGTTCTAGTTCTGTTCTAGTTCAGTTCTAGTTCTGTTCTAGTTCTGTTCTAGTTCTGTTTGAGTTCTGTTCCAGTTCTGTTCCAGTTCTGTTCTAGTTCTGTTCCAGTTCTGTTCTAGTTCTGTTTAAGTTCAATTCTAGTTCAGTTCTAGTTCAGTTCTAGTTCAGTTCTAGTTCAGTTCTAGTTCAGTTCTAGTTCAGTTCTAGTTCAGTTCTAGTTCAGTTCTAGTTCAGTTCTAGTTCAGTTCTAGTTCAGTCTAGTTCTTCTAGTTCAGTTCTAGTTCAGTTCTAGTTCAGTTCTAGTTCAGTTCTAGTTCAGTTCTAGTTCAGTTCTAGTTCAGTTTCTAGTTCAGTTCTAGTTCAGTTCTAGTTCAGTTCTAGTTCAGTTCTAGTTCAGTTCTAGTTCAGTTCTAGTTCAGTCTAGTTCAGTTCTAGTTCAGTTCTAGTTCAGTTCTAGTTCAGTTCTAGTTCAGTTCTAGTTCAGTTCTAGTTCAGTTCTAGTTCAGTTCTAGTTCAGTTCTAGTTCAGTTCTAGTTCAGTTCTAGTTCAGTTCTAGTTCAGTTCTAGTTCAGTTCTAGTTCAGTTCTAGTTCAGTTCTAGTTCAGTTCTAGTTCAGTTCTAGTTCAGTTCTAGTTCAGTCTAGTTCAGTTCTAGTTCAGTTCTAGTTCAGTTCTAGTTCAGTTCTAGTTCAGTTCTAGTTCAGTTCTAGTTCAGTTCTAGTTCAGTTCTAGTTCAGTTCTAGTTCAGTTCTAGTTCAGTTCTAGTTCAGTTCTAGTTTCAGTTCTAGTTCAGTTCTAGTTCAGTTCTAGTTCAGTTCTAGTTCAGTTCTAGTTCAGTTCTAGTTCAGTTTTAGTTCAGTTTTAGTTCAGTTCTAATTCAGTTCTAGTTCAGTTCTAGTTCAGTTCTAGTTCAGTTCTAGTTCAGTTTAGTTCAGTTTCTAGTTCAGTTCTAGTTCCGTTCTAGTTCAGTTCTAGTTCAGTTCTAGTTGTCATGACAGTTTTCTTTAGAATAGTCTCTTGTCAAGAAGTTTTTCTTTAGCACAACGTTTCTTTAAAATAGTTTGTTTCTTTAGAAAGCATTCTGATTTAAAATTATTTTTCATAAATAATTCATTGCTAATCAACTTACGTTTTGTCTCGTACATATTATATTAAATAAATGTTGAAGAATTATTTGTATTTAAATCCCCCCTCAGAGTTTTGCTAAGTAGAAATTTAATATTTTCATTGAAGAAACTGTAATATATTTGTTATCAGATACATTTAGATACATAAGTATATAGGTATCTATACTTCTATGTCTTCGCATATTTAGTAAGTTTCTTAAATATTTAATAAGTAACTAATCATAAACTTTGTGTACAGACAATAAACGAAGACATATGGAAATTTCTAATAACATATTTTATCATAAATAAATTCGGAAAATTAATACAAACATACAACATAATTCAAGATTATGTTGCACACAACACATACTTATACGTATTCGCACCCACACATGAACGAGGGTAGGAGGAAAAGTGTGTTTCTCTTCATTCAATTTCCTTGCAGAATTGAATTCTAATGGTACCATGGAACCTTGTTGGAAAAAGAGTTAATTTACAAAATTGGATAAATAGTACTTTTTCAAGAGCACTGAAAAGCTATAGAGGGCAGCTTTTAATTCTAAAGAATTAGTTTTTCTTGAAAGTTTTACTTTAGTTCTTCAAAGAAAACTTTTTAAATTGCTCTCCTTTAGGCAGACATTTACACTCAGTTCCGTTAGTTATTGTACTTCTCGTGATGCAAAACTAATAAGACAAATCAATTTATTAATATTATACAGATTTCATACTACATTTCAATAGATAGAACGTGAATGTGTATAACTGTTCTGTGTTTGGGCATAAACTGACAAATAAATTCTATATAAATGTATTATTTAGTATGGATGAGTGCTATGCATCAGTGTGTGTGTGTGTGTCTATGTGTTTAAGCATGTGTATTGGCTACGTGTTGTATAATGCATGCTATAGAAATCACACAAACACAGCGATACATATGTTAATCCCAGCATGAAATGTAAGTGATAGAGAAGCAGTTAATCTAAAAAGCTTATTTAATAGCTTCTAATCAATTTGTAGATTTTTAAAAAAATGTGTTTATTTTAAATTTAAGATTTTTCTTTAGAATTTTTGAAGGTAAAATTTTAACAATATTCTTTGCTGGGTTATAAGTACTAGAGATTTCAGTAAGATGACTCTCCACATCACTGAAGCTTTATTTAATATGCCAATAGTATTGCATGTTCTTTGTATGCGTGATTTTAGTGAATACATGTACATATGTATGTATGGGGATGCGAATCCTTATTTGTTTAGAAGTATGTTTGTATTAGGAGGGCTCTAAAATATACTTTTATTTAAAGACTTCCTTAAGAAAATTGCCTGAAGAAGGCAGAGAACTGTTTTTCCAAAGAAAACTGCTTACAAAAGTAACTTTTCTAGAGAAAATTGCCATTAGAAGACACTTTTTTGAACAAAACTGTTTTAAGAAGAAAATTTCATAAAGAAAACTGCCTTAAGCCACTTTGTGGCCTCCGATAGGTTAGTGGTTAAAGTTCTAGTCTGGTATTATTCCTTCCTAAGGCACTGGTTAAGGAGCGCACAATAGGAAAGAAAACTGTCTTCACAAGACACTGTTCTAAAGAAAACTGTGTTCACAAGACACTGTTTTGAAGAAAACTGTCTTCACATAACACTGTTCTAAAGAAAACTGTCTTCACATAACACTGTTCTAAAGAAAACTGTCTTCATATGGCACTGTTTTAATTAAAACTGTGTTCACAAGACAGTGTTCTAAAGAAAACTGTTTTCACAAGACACTGCTCTCAAGAAAACTGTCATCACAAGACACTATTCTAAAGAAAACTGTTTTCTTTAGAACAGTTTCACAAGACACTGTTTCAAAGAAAACTGTCTTTACAAGACATAGTTCTAAAGAAAACTGTCTTGAAAAGACAATGTTCTAAAGAAAACTTTCTTCACAAGACACAGTTCTAAAGAAAACTGACTTCACAAGACACTGTTTTAAAGAAAACTGTATTCACAAGACACTGTTCTGAAGAAAACTGTGTTCACTAAAGACACTGTTCAAAAGAAAAAGGTCTTCACAAGACACAGTTCTAAAGAAAACTGACTTCACAAGACACTGTTCTTAAGAGAACTGTGTTCACAAGACATTGTTCGAAAGAAAACGGTCTTCACAACACGTTGTTCTAAAGAAAATTGTCTTCACAAAACACTGTTCTAAAGAAAACTGTCTTCAAAAGACATTGTTCTTAAGAAAACTGTGTTCACAAGACACTGTTCTAAAGAAAACTGTCTTCAAAATACATTATCCTAAAGGAAACTGTTCTAAAGAAAACTGTCTTCTCAAGACACTGTTCTGAAGAAAACTGTGTTCACAAGAGACACTGTTCGAAAGAAAACTGTCTTAAAAACACATTGTCCTAAAGAAAACTGACTTCACAAGAAACTGTTCTAAAGAAAATTGTCTTCACATAACACTGTTATAAAGAAAAATGGCTTCACAAGACACTCTTCTGAAGAAAACTGTGTTCACAAGAGACACTGTTCGAAAGAAAACGTTCTTCACAAGACACAGTTCTAACTGTTTTAAAGAAAGCTGTCTTCAAAAGACATTGATCTTAAGAAAACTATGTTCACAATATACTGTTCGAAAGAAAGCGGTCTTCACAAGACACTGTTCTCAAGAAAACTGTCTTTACAAGACACTGTTCTAAAGAAAACTGTCTTCAAAAGACATTGTTCTTAAGAAAACTGTGTTCACAAGACATTGTTCGAAAGAAAACGGTCTTCACAAGACGTTGTTCTAAAGAAACTTGTCTTCACAAAACACTGTTCTAAAGAAAACTGTCTTCAAAAGACATTGTCAGACACTGCCTTCAAAAGACATTTTTCTAAAGATAACTGTCTTAAAAAGACATTGTTCTAAAGAAAACTGACATCACAAGACACTATTCTAAAGAAAATTGTCTTCACAAGACACAGTTCTAGGGACACTGTTCCAAAGAAAACTGTCTTCAAAAGACACTGTTCTTAAGAAAACTGTGTTCACAAGACACTATTCTAAAGAAAACTGTCTTCACAGGACACTGTTCTAAAGAAAACTGTCTTTAAAAGACATTGTTTTTAAGCAAAGAAAACTGTCTTCAAAAGACAACTAAAGAAAACTGTCCTAAAAAGACATTGTTCTAAAGAAAACTGACTTCACAAGACACTGTTCTAAAGAAAATTGTCTTCAAAAAATACTATTCTAAAGAAAACGGTCTTCACAAGACACAGTTCTAGGGACACTGTTCTAAAGAAAACTGTCTTCAAAAGACACTGTTCTTAAGAAAACAGTGTTCACAAAACACTATTCTAAAGAAAACTGTATTCACAAGACATTGTTCTAAAGAAAACTGACTTCACAAGATACTGTTCTAAAGAAAATTGTCTTCACAAGACTTTGTTCTAAAGAAAACTGTCGTCACAATACACTGTTCTAAAGAAAACTGTCATCGCTAGACTCTTCTCTAAAGAAAACTGTCTTCACAATATATTGTTCTAAAGAAAACTGCCTTCACAAGACACTGTTCTAAAAAAAACTGCCTTCACAAGACACTGTCCTGAAGAAAACTGTCTTCTCAAAACACTGTTCTAAAGAAAACTCGTTTAGAAAAAGACTCAGTTAGTTTCTAGGTTCCGTTCCGTGATGGCCTTGTATAAGATGTAAGTTTGATCGTGAGGTTTCAGTTAGACTTTTATATGAAAAACACGAATCATATTTTGTTTCATACAATGGACGCCAGCCTATTATTTAGTAACTGTTTATATTGATAATTTCTTAGCATGCAAATACAAAATATATACTTTAATATAAAAGGGAAATTTGTAACGGCATGGAAAATATACAGAATACATGTGTTGAAATTACGTGTTTGTTGAAATACTAATTTATCCATAAGCTTGAATCCAATGCAATAAGAAAATTAGCTAAACACATACATACATACAAATGTATTTATCTAGATAGCTACCAGGAAAATTTAAAGATTTAACTTAGAAAAAAAGAGATAAGTTTAAATTTAAAATTCAAATAAAATCTCCAAAAGCTATAGAATCTATAACATAACAAAATATTATTTAAATTTATTTTATTCATAATGTATATTATCTTTTTTATAAAAAGCCAATTTCCCTTTATTATTTCCTTAATTGCACGTAATTTAATTTTAATATAATTTATCCGCATTTCATTTTATTTTAATCCCATTAACAAAAATCCACACTTCAACACACTAACAACAACGTTTTATATAAAACATTAACAAATCTCGCATTTTATTATTATTATTGTTATTAAAATAATAATAAAAATTGTTTTTATCATAATTACTGACAACATAATTGAGTGTGAAATGATAAATATGTTTTAACCATGAACTTTATCAGCCAATATTAATCACGTTTATAACATGTTTTAACTTTTTTTCATATTAATGAAATATTGAAATTAATAAAATTTAAAATAAAAATATATAGCTTTTAAAAGAAGGAAAGTCAATGTTTTATTAAATTATTTCTAAATACTTATAAATTCTAAACAAAACTGTATGTATAAGACTCTATTGTAAGGCAAACTGACAAGATACTGCTCTAAGACCCTGTTCTACAGAAAATTGTATTCACAAGACACTGTTCTAAAGAAAACTATCTTTATAACTGTTTACACACTGTTCTAGAAAAAACTATCTTGATAACACACATACTATAGTCCAGTCTATAGTCTGGACTGTAGACAAAACTACAGTCTGAACTATGGTCCAACCTATAGTCTGGACTACACTATACCTTTAATATCGACTATAGTGTAGAACGGTCTGGAAAAAAGTTTAGTCTAAAGTTTGGACTACACTCTAGTCTAGACTATAGTCTAGTCTAAAGTCTGGACTATAAACTAGTGTATAGTCTGGACTATAGTCTAGTCTATAGTCTGGACTATAGTCTAGTCTATAGTCTGGTCTAGTCTAGTCTAAATTTAGTATAAAGTCGAAAATTTAGTGTAAAGTTTGGACTAGTTTTAGACTATAGCATAGTCAATAATATGGACTACGTCTAGTCTATAGTCTTGATCATAGCCTAGTCTATTGTCTCGACTACTTATAGTCTGGATTATAGTCTACTCTATAGTCTGGAATATAGTCTAGTTTCTTAGACTATAGACTACGGTTAAATCTTTACTGTGGACTAACCTATAATTTGGACTATGGTCTAGTATATAGTCTGGCCTATAGCCTAGTCCATAGTCTGAACTATAGCCTGGACTATAGTCTACTCTAGAGTCCTGACTAGTCTACTCTAGTCCAGACTATATGTAGTCTAGTCAATAGTCTGGACTATATATAGTCTAGTCTATAGTCTGGACTATATATAGTCTAGTCTATAGTCTGGACTATATAGTCTAGTCTATAGTCTGGACTATATATAGCATAGTCTATAGTTTGGACTATATATAGGCTAGTCTATAGTCTTGACTATATTCTAGTCTATAGTCTAGTCTATAGTCTGGACTATAGTCTAGTCTATAGTCTGGACTATAGTCTAGTCTATAGTCTGGACTATAGTCTAGTCTATAGTCTGGACTATAGTCTAGTCTATAGTCTGGACTATAGTCTAGTCTATAGTCTGGACTATAGTCTAGTCTATAGTCTGGACTATAGTCTAGTCTATAGTCTGGACTATAGTCTAGTCTATAGTCTGGACTATAGTCTAGTCTATAGTCTATATTCTGGCCTATAGCCTATTTAATAGTATGAACCATAGCCTGAACTATAGTCCTGTATATAGTGTGGACCATAGTCTAGTCTATATTATATTCTATAGTCTGGATTATGGTCTAATCTATAGTCTGGAATATGGTCTAATACCATGACTATGGTATAATCTGTTGTATTGGCTATGGTCTATTCTATAGTCTGGTCTATAGTCTAGTCTATGATTTTAGTTCGTAGTCTGAACTATAGTCTGGACTATTATCTAGTTTATAGTCTGGACTAAAGTCTATTGTCTGGACTACAGTCTAGTCTATATTCTGGACTACGGTCTAGTTTAAAGTCTGGACTATAGACATGGCTATATTCTTGACCATAGTCTAGTCTATTGTCTCGACTACCTATAGTCCAGTCTATAATATGAACTACAGTCTAGTCCATAATCTGAGCTATAGTCTGTACTATAGCCTGACCTATAGCCTAGTCCATAGTCTGAACTATAGGCTGGACTATGATCTAATCTAGAGTCCTGGCTCTAGTCTAGTCTATTGTCTAGTCTACAGTGTGGACACTGGTACAATTAATAGACTGGACTATAATATAGTTTATAGTTGGGAATATAGTCTAGTTTATAATCTGAACTATAGTCTAGTCTATAATCTGAACTATAGTCTAGTGTGTAGTCTGGACTGTAGTCTAGTCTATATTCGAATCGATAGTCGAGTCTATAGTCTAGTCTTTAGTTTAATTTATATTCTAGTCTATGTTTGTAAAGACAGTATTTTGCAACACTACCTTCGTCGTTAGAGAAGAAGAAAAGAGAAATACGAAATTAAAATTTAAGAAAAATAAAACTTAATCGTAACAATCCTCCCCTAGCTCGCACTTTAACTTTAAAAATAATTGTCCATATTTTATGTTTAGTATTTTTAAAAGTTTTTTTTTCTTTCTCCGTTAAACATTAATTTTAATTAATTTATTTTACATTTATTGCACTTGTTATTGTCTGTATATTATGTGTGTATGTGTGTGCTAATGTCCTTTTGCCAAGATTATAGTGTAAGTGAGTGCGTGTGTGTGTGTATTTATTTTCAAATCGAATATAGAGGAAGAGCAAACATTTTTATGGTTTTAATTACAAGCATTTTATATAAAACTAAGAACATAAAATTAGATAAACGACCATTTAAATCTTTAATTTATAATGTTGTTTTGCTGTTTTGCTGTTTTTCTTTAGCTAGTTTAAAAAAAGTAGGGATACGGATTCTATGTCTTAAAGGGAAGTTGAAGGGGAAGTAAGAAATAAAGATAAAGTGTTAAAATTTATGTTTAGATTTAGCTCATTTTTGGTTTTAAGCCAAAATTACGTTTATTTTTTCTTAGAAAGTAATTAAACATTATTTTATTTATTTTTGGCAATAAACGTATTAATTTATTATTTTTCGAATTTAAGTTTTAGCAAATATTTGGTCGTTTTTGAAGATATTAAATTTCACTTTAACACTTCATTAAGTTTTGTGTTTGAAATAAATAGCGAAAAATTATAAATATTATAAAGTTCAAATATTAGTATTAATGTGTTTGTTAAACAAACTCCCTAAATGATACTTATGGAATGAAAATTCTAACAGTGAAACTTTTATATAGTAAACCTAGGTTAAACTTTGATTAAATAGTAATAAAATATTTCTTTGAATTTAATTTAAGTTTCTGGAACCTGATAAACATTTGTTTTATACTCTTCCTAAAAGTTTACTTTAACTAGGTTCCACTGTTTTCAGTGTGTTTATATTATTGAAGTATGTGTGTTGTCATTTTATGATTAATGAGCAGAAAATTGTATTCTATTTCCTCTAGAGAAAAAATGTTTCTTTTCCTCTAGAATTAATATTTTTTGTTGGCGTAAGATGCTTCACCAAAACAACCGACTTTTATTATGAAAATACTAAATTTAGTAGAAAATATTCTCCATAGACTACCGGCGAAGAGTATATTTATGGGAATTGGGGTTAAATATGGAGAACATATTATTTATCTTAATGGAAACATTCTGTAAATATTAAATAGTTTTGTAAAAAGTTGCATAAGTTTTTCTACACAAGATAAAGACATAGAGATCTTAATGGGATAGATAAAACTAGAAATAATGGAAAGCTAATTTTCTTAATTTTAAAAAACTTGAGAAGCAAATCTTCCAAAAAAGCTGTTCTATACAAAATAGTCTCAACAAAGATCCTATTCTTTAAGGGAAACCATCTTCAAAAGCCACTTTTCAAGCAATTACAAATAATTATAAAAGTGCTGCATACTTAAAGGGATATCACACTAATCCCTAAAAGTATGCAGTCATTCAATTTTCATATGTATAGGTTTGTAAGTGTAAAGAGGTCATTTAAACTAGAAATTTCATTTAACAATTTAATTTTCCCAACAATACATAGAAATAATGAAATATTTCTTTTGAAAAATGTTCGAAAAAAAATTCAGTTTTGTATGTTTGTTTAACATTAAGCTGTTATTTTTACAATTGGCACAAAGTGACAAAACAACAAAAAGTAAAAGAAAAATAAACATTTTTTTAAAACAATGAAAAGTGAACAAAAACCTAAAACACAGAAGAGCTTTGGTAATTTTACACTTGTTTCTAGAAAAAATACAGTTTTTTTCTGGGTCTGTATAAAAGTTAAAAAACACATGTACACATGCATATGCACTTTCACTATTTTATTTATAGACACAAGTATGTACATACATATGTATGTATATATAAGTGTATATAAAACTGTTTGCAATTTAAAAAATTTTTAACAATTTCAAAAATACGAAGGAGGTAGCAAAATACATGTTAGTGTATACTATAGTTTGTATATAGTCCAGTCTATAGACTGAACTATAATCTAGTCTTTAGTCTGGGCTTTGATCTATTCTATAGTCTGCACTATAGTCTAGTCTGTAGTCTGGACTATAGTCTGTAGTCTTCACTACAGTCTAGTCAATATTCTCCACTATATTCTTGTCGATAGTCAGGACTATAGCCTAGTCTATAGTATAGTCCATAGTCTGTACTATAGTCTGCACTATAGCCTAGTCTATTGTCTGCACTATAGTCTAGTCTATAGTCTTCACTAAAGTCTAGTTTATTAGTGAACTTTAGTATAGTCTAGTCAATAGTTTTTACTATAGTCTGGACAATAGTCTTGAATATAGTCTGGACTATAGTCTAGCCTATATTCTGGATTATAGTCTAGTTTATAGTTCGGAATATAGTCTAGACTATAGTATAGTCTATAGTCTCAGGATTATAGTATAGTCTAGTCTATAGTCTGCACTATAGTCTAGCCTATGGTCTGCACTGTAGTCTATTCTATAGTCTGCACTATAGTCTTGTCTATATTCTGCAATACAGTCTGGTCCATAGGATGCACTATATTCTAGTCTATAGTGTAGTCAATAGTCTGCACTATAGCCTAGTCTGTAGTCTGCATTATAGTCTAGTCTATAGTCTCCACTATAGTCTAGTCTATTTTAGTCTACAATCTGTACTGTAGTCTAGTGTACAGTCTGCACTATTGTATAATCTGTAGTCTTTACTATAGTCTAGTCTATAGTCTTCAGTAGTTGATTAGTGGACTATGGTATAGTCTAGTTGATAGTCTGGACTATAGTCTAGTCGATAGGCTGGACTATAGTCTAGTCTAGTCTATATTCTGGACTACAGCATACTCTATAGTCTTGACTATAGTCTATTCTATAGTCTTGACTATAGTCTGGACTATAGTCTAGTCTATAGTCTGGACTATAGTCTAGTCAATATTCTGTCTATTCTATAGTTTGGACTACAGTATAGTCTATAGTCTGGACTATTGTCTAGCCTATAGTCTGGACTATAGTCTAGCCTATAGTCTGGACTATAGTCTAGTCTATAGTCTGGACTATAGTCTAGTCTATAGTCTGGACTATAGTCTAGTCTATAGTCTGGACTATAGTCTAGTCTATAGTCTGGACTATAGTCGAGTCCATAGTCTGGACTATAGTCTAGTCCATAGTCTGGACTATAGTCTAGTCAATATTCTGACTATTCTATAGTTTGGACTGTAGTCTGGACTATAGTATAGTCTATAGTCTGGACTATAGTCTAGTCTTGACTATAGTCTAGTCTATAGTCTGGACTTTAGTCTAGCCTATAGTCGATAATTTGCTATAGTCTCGTCTATCTTAAGAAACATTTCAAACTGCCTTTCTATAACAAAATTTTTGATTATATACTTTTAAAAACAGACATTTATGCCACTTATAAAGTATGGTACAAAAACAGACAATATTTGCATATGTATATACTAACGTTTTTATGTACATACATACACACATATGTACATATGTATGTTTAAATGTATGTATTGTGTTCAGTAGTTAAAATATTTCTCTGTTTGACAAATTGTTTTATTGCTTTGCTTTTTGAAAAACAAAAAGATAAAATTTTGTAAAATATATACTGGATACCTAATTCTATCGCAACAATCACAGTTACATATTATGGTTTCATGGTATTAGTAAAAGTGTATTTCACAGTTATATGTTATATACTCATGCTGATGTAGATATATACATGTATATTTATCTATCTGTATAGTTTGAATGGAAAATGTCTACAAAAATGCAACAATATTGTAATATTATCACAAAGTTAGATAAATTTCTATAAAATCTAAATGTGTTTGTATGATTGTAGGTTTAAATGAAACAGTGGTCGGTACCTGGAGGCAACAGAAGCTGAAGGCAATTTTCTTCCTATATGTACATAAAATGTCAAGGATATTTAACATTGGTGATCTAAAACAAAATTTAAAGTTTCTATATTTTTATTGACCGAGTTGTTGTAATATATGAGGGGTATTGTGACGACCACCACTACAAAAGTTCAAAATACCTAGTTGTTGAATTGCTTTGAAAGTGTATCTAATTGTGTATCTAACTATATATTTATGTATGTACTTTCATACGTATAACCTTATAGAGATATTAGAACATTCAGATGTATTCATATTGAATTGAAATTTATTGTTTTTCACAGATATGTATATGGGTAATTCCTAAAATGTGTTGATGTTTTTAATTAAAGATTAAGATTTGCAACGAATCAGAATCAATTTTCTGTGATGCATTTGTATTTCTCGTCAAATTCTAAATTTCTATGAAAATATGACCTTTTATTAGAAAAAGTTCTAGTCTTGAAAGCTCTCCATATAAAATTTTACTTATATTTGCAGCCTTATCTCAAAGCTGCTACTAATTGTTGCTGTATAAGTGTGTTTATAAGTATGTATGTGCATGTAAATGCGTATATTCGAAATATTGAGTACAATTCAAGCAAAAATATGTACATATGTACATATGTACTTTTCTAAAAATTCTTACATATATAGTACACTTAAATTTAAGTAGAATGCAAAGTTCACGGCTTTTAAGCTTTCAAATACATATGCACTGTTCAAAGACTTGCTGCTTATATGTAAAAAACATACACAAATATATGCACACAAAAACTTATTGAGCATAGACATGGTATATTAGGGTAGGACACAAAAAATTGGATGAATTTTGAGACCATAGTCTATAAACTAGTCTATAGTCTAATCTATAGTCTGGTCTATAGTCTAATCTATAGTCTTGTCTATAATCAAGTCCATAATCTAGTATATAATCTAGTCTTTAGTCTAGTTTATAATCTAGTCTTTAGTCTAGTCTATAATCTAGTCTATAGTCTAGTCTATAGTCTAGTCTATAGTCTAGTCTATAGTCTAGTCTATAGTCTAGTCTATAGTCTAGTCTATAGTCTAGTCTATAGTCTAGTCTATAGTCTAGTCTATAGTCTAGTCTATAGTCTAGTCTATAGTCTAGTCTATAGTCTAGTCTATAGTGTAGTCTATAGTCTAGTCTATAGTCTAGTCTATAGTCTAGTCTATAGTCTAGTCTATAGTCTAGTCTATAGTCTAGTCTATAGTCTAGTCTATAGTCTAGTCTATAGTCTAGTCTATAGTCTAGTCTATAGTCTAGTCTATAGTCTAGTCTATAGTCTAGTCTATAGTCTAGTCTATAGTCTAGTCTATAGTCTAGTCTATAGTCTAGTCTATAGTCTAGTCTATAGTCTAGTCTATAGTCTAGTCTATAGTCTAGTCTATAGTCTAGTCTATAGTCTAGTCTATAGTCTAGTCTATAGTCTAGAGTATATAGTATCCATAGTCTAGAATATAATCTAGTGTATAGTCCTAGTGTATAGTATAGTCTATGTCTAGTCTATAGTCTAGTCTATCGTCTAGTCTATAGTCCAGTCTATAGTCTAGTCTATAGTCTAGTCTATAGTCTAGTCTATAGTCTAGTCTATAGTCTAGTCTATAGTCTAGTCTATAGTCTAGTCTATAGTTCTAGTCTATAGTCTAGTCTATAGTCTAGTCTATAGTCTAGTCTATAGTCTAGTCTATAGTCTAGTCTATAGTCTAGTCTATAGTCTAGTCTATAGTCTAGTCTATAGTCTAGTCTATAGTCTAGTCTATAGTCTAGTCTATAGTCTAGTCTAGGTCTAGTCTATGGTCTTAGTCTATAGTCTTCTCTATAGTCTAGTCTAAAGTATAGTCTATAGTCTTCTCTATAGTCTAGTCTATAGTCTAGTCTATAGTCTAGTCTATAGTCTAGTTTATAGTCTAGTCGTTGGTCTAGTCTATAGTCTAGTCTATAGTCTACTCTATAGTATATAGTCTAGTCTATAGTCTACTCTATAGTATATAGTCTAGTCTATAGTCTAGACTATAGTCTAGTCTATAGTCTAGTCTATAGTCTAGTCTATAGTCTAGTCTATAGTCTAGTCTATAGTCTAGTCTATAGTCTAGTCTATAGTCTAGTCTAGTCAAGTCTAGTCTATAGTGTAGTCTTGTATATATTCTAGTCTGAAGTTTAGTCTATAATTTGGTCCATATTCTAGTCTATAATCTAGTCTGTAGTCTCGTCTATAGTCTAGTCTATAGTCTAGCCTACTCTATAGTCTACACTATAGTATAGTCTGTAGTTTAGTCTGTAGTCTAGTCTATAGTATATTCTATAGTCTAGTCTTTAGTCTAGTCTATAGTCCAGTCTATGGTATAGTCTATAGTCTATTCTTTAGTCTACTCTATAGTATAGTCTGTAGTTTAGTCTGTAGTCTAGTCTATAGTCTAGTCTATAGTCTAGTCTATAGTCTAGTCTATAGTCTAGTCTATAGTCTAGTCTATAGTCTAGTCTATAGTCTAGTCTATAGTCTAGTCTTATATATATTCTAGTCTGAAGTTTAGTCTATAATATGGTCTATATTCTAGTCTATAATCTAGTCTGTATGCAAGTCGATAGTATTGTCTATGATGTAGTCTATAGTCTAGTCTGTAGTCTCGTCTATAGTCTAGTCCATACTCTATTCTATAGTCTATGCTATAGCCTAGTCTATAATTTAGTCTTTAATCTAGTCTGTAGTATAGTTTATAGTCTGGAAAATAATCTATTCTTAAGTTTATAGTCTAGTCTTAATCATGGCTTCATTTAAAGCTTTAGTCGTGGAAAATCTTAAAACAATATTTCTGTTTTCTCCTAATATTTTCTACACTTGCATATAAAGTTATGCATGTATTAAAAAAGTTTTCTTTCATTTTCCAACATGTTAAGTTAAATGTCAAACAATTTAAACTATTTTCAACATCAATTGCTATACAGAAAGAAATTTAATTAATAAAATTTTATTAAAGCTTTAACTAAAATAAAGTAAAAATACTTTAAAGAAAAATAGCGAGAAAAAAACTAAAATTCATTTAAAAGAAATCGTGACTTTATCATTTTATAGCTTAAGCACAAAATATACTTTTGGCAGCAATTTATGATTTTATGACTTTAGTTTTTAGCAGGAGTTTTTTTTTTAATTTTTTGTCAAACTCCAAAAAACGTGAGCATTATTGTCTTGTGTAGTTTGAAAAGGAGTTTTTGAAGCGAATTTTGTTGTAAGAAGTTTTTTTGAAGATAATTGAAGATAAAATATAAATGCAACATTATTTAAGAAATATATGACACGAAAAATGTGTTTCAATAGAAAAAAACTATAGAAAAGATGTCCAAGATGAGGAGTTGGTTAGATACAGTAGGTGGGGACTAATTTTTGACACCCTACAACTAGTCTGAATCATAATATTAATGAACATAAATATTTTAGTTAATTAAAATTCTACTAAATATTTAAAATTTCTATCATATTTCTTGATGCAAATACTTATCAAAATGTCCGTCATTCCAGAGTAATTTTCTACATTAATTTTTATTACATTAAGTACTTTTTTCCTATAAAACACTTTTCCAAAACTCTAGGTAAATAGACACGTAGTTAGAGAAAAGAACGCAAAAAACGAAAAACACTTAAATTCGAACATAATTCATTATAATGTTGGGCCATTAAAATGAAAAATTATTAGTAAAATTAAAAGAAATGTAAAAAAATTATTATAGTAACTGAAAATAAGCAAGAAACACGTAACTTGTGTAATATAAGAGAACATTTTTTGACATCTAGATATATGATAGTAATTTTTATGAAATTTCCATTATGTATTTTTTTTTAAATCTTAATAGAAATGCTGCTAGTTGCAGATTTATTTAAAACAAAAAAACATTTATTTTTCGTTTTAATTAATAACAGCTCCTTAACAAAAAGGGAAATAAATTGTCGAAAAGAATACGAGTCAAAAATTTAAGAAATAAATAGCTTTTGTGTAAACAAAATGTTTTGGTCGGAAATGCTCTAGTTAAGAAACAATGAAACAGGGGAGTAAAAGAATTAAAACTTGGTTTTATACAGATTAAAGGCTCTAGTCTATAACTATAGTCTAAATAACTCGATACTAAACTATGTACCAGACTATAGACTAGACTATAAACTAGACTGCAGAATAGACTGTAGACTAGACTATAGACTAGACTATAGACTAGACTATAGACTAGACTATAGACTAGACTATAGACTAGACTATAGACTAGACTATAGACTAGACTATAGACTAGACTATAGACTAGACTATAGACTAGACTATAGACTAGACTATAGACTAGACTATAGACTAGACTATAGACTAGACTATAGACTAGACTAGACTAGACTATAGACTAGACTATAGACTAGACTATAGACTAGACTATAGACTAGACTATAGACTAGACTATAGACTAGACTATAGACTAGACTATAGACTAGACTACTAGACTAGACTATAGACTAGACTATAGAGTAGACTATAGACTAGATCTAGATACGACTATAGTAGTCTAGATCTATAGTCTAGTCTATAGTCTAGTCTATAGTCTAGTCTATAGTCTAGTCTATAGTCTAGCTATAGTCTAGTCTATAGTCTATAGTCTATAGTCTAGTCTATAGTCTAGATCTATAGTCTAGTCTATAGTCTAGTCTATAGTCTAGTCTATAGTCTAGTCTATAGTATAGTCTATAGTCTAGTCTATAGTCTAGTCTATAGTCTAGTCTATAGTCTAGTCTATAGTCTAGTCTATAGTCTAGTCTATAGTCTAGTCTATAGTCTAGTCTATGTCAGTCTATAGTCTAGTCTATTAGTCTAGTCTATAGTCTAGTCTATAGTCTATAGTCTAGTCTATAGTCTAGTCTATAGTCTAGTCTATAGTCTAGTCTATAGTCTAGTCTATAGTCTAGTCTATAGTCTAGTCTATAGTCTAGTCTATAGTCTAGTCTATAGTCTAGTCTATAGTCTAGTCTATAGTCTAGTCTATAGTCTAGTCTATAGTCTAGTATATAGTCTAGTCTATAGTCTAGTCTATAGTCTAGTCTATAGTCTAGTCTATAGTCCAGTCTATAGTCTAGTCTATAGTCTAGTCTATAGTCTAGTCTATAGTCTAGTCTATAGTATAGTCTATAGTCTAGTCTATAGTCTAGTCTATAGTCTAGTCTATAGTCTAGTCTATAGTATAGTCTATAGTCTAGTCTATAGTCTAGTCTATAGTCTAGTCTATAGTCTAGTCTATAGTCTAGTCTATAGTCTAGTCTATAGTCTAGTCTATAGTCTAGTCTATAGTCTAGTCTATAGTCTCTCTATAGTCTAGTCTATAGTCTAGTCTATAGTCTATAACTAGAACAGAACTAGAACAGAACTAGAACAGAACTAGAACAGAACTAGAACAGAACTAGAACAGAACTAGAACAGAACTAGAACAGAACTAGAACAGAACTAGAACAGAACTAGAACAGAACTAGAACAGAACTAGAACAGAACTAGAACAGAACTAGAACAGAACTAGAACAGAACTAGAACAGAACTAGAACAGAACTAGAACAGAACTAGAACAGAACTAGAACAGAACTAGAACAGAACTAGAACAGAACTAGAACAGAACTAGAACAGAACTAGAACAGAACTAGAACAGAACTAGAACAGAACTAGAACAGAACTAGAACAGAACTAGAACAGAACTAGAACAGAACTAGAACAGTCTATAGTCTAGTCTATAGTCTAGTCTATAGTCTAGTCTATAGTCTAGTCTATAGTCTAGTATAGTCTAGTCTATAGTCTAGTCTATAGTCTAGTCTATAGTCTAGTCTATAGTCTAGTCTATAGTCTACTCTATAGTCTACTCTATTGTCTAGTCTATTGTCTAGTCTATAGTCCAGTCTATAGTCTAGTCTATAGTCTAGTCTATAGTCTAGTCTATAGTCTAGTCTATAGTATAGTCTATAGTCTAGTCTATAGTCTAGTCTATAGTCTAGTCTATAGTCTAGTCTATAGTCTAGTCTATAGTCTAGTCTATAGTCTAGTCTATAGTCTCTCTATAGTCTAGTCTATAGTCTAGTCTATAGTCTAGTCTATAGTCTAGTCTATAGTCTAGTCTATAGTCTAGTCTATAGTCTAGTCTATAGTCTAGTCTATAGTCTAGTCTATAGTCTAGTCTATAGTCTAGTCTATAGTCTAGTCTATAGTCTAGTCTATAGTCTAGTCTATAGTCTAGTCTATAGTCTAGTCTATAGTCTAGTCTATAGTCTAGTCTATAGTCTAGTCTATAGTCTAGTCTATAGTCTAGTCTATAGTCTAGTCTATTGTCTAGTCTATAGTCTAGTCTATAGTCTAGTCTATAGTCTAGTCTATAGTCTAGTCTATTGTCTAGTCTATAGTCTAGTCTATAGTCTAGTTTATAGTCTAGTCTATAGTCTAGTCTATAGTCTAGTCTATAGTCTAGTCTATAGTCTAGTCTATAGTCTAGTCTATAGTCTAGTCTATAGTCTAGTCTATAGTCTAGTCTATAGTCTAGTCTATAGTCTAGTCTATAGTCTAGTCTATAGTCTAGTCTATAGTCTAGTCTATAGTCTAGTCTATAGTCTAGTCTATAGTCTAGTCTATAGTCTAGTCTATAGTCTAGTCTATAGTCTAGTCTATAGTCTAGTCTATAGTCTAGTCTATAGTCTAGTCTATAGTCTAGTCTATAGTCTAGTCTATAGTCTAGTCTATAGTCTAGTCTATAGTCTAGTCTATAGTCTAGTCTATAGTCTAGTCTATAGTCTGTCTATAGTCTAATCTATAGTCTAGTCTATAGTCTAGTCTATAGTCTAGTCTATAGTCTAGTCTATAGTCTAGTCTATAGTCTAGTCTATAGTCTAGTCTATAGTCTAGTCTATAGTCTAGTCTATAGTCTAGTCTATAGTCTAGTCTATAGTCTAGTCTATAGTCTAGTCTATAGTCTAGTCTATAGTCTAGTCTATAGTCTAGTCTATAGTCTAGTCTAGTCTAGTCTATAGTCTAGTCTATAGTCTAGTCTATTGTCTAGTCTATAGTCTAGTCTATAGTCCAGTCTATAGTCTAGTCTATAGTCTAGTCTATAGTCTGGTCTATAGTCTAGTCTATAGTCTAGTCTATAGTCTAGTCTATAGTCTAGTCTATAGTCTAGTCTATAGTCTGGTCTATAGTCTAGTCTATAGTCTAGTCTATAGTCTAGTCTATAGTCTAGTCTATAGTCTAGTCTATAGTCTAGTCTATAGTCTAGTCTATAGTCTAGTCTATAGTCTAGTCTATAGTCTAGTCTATAGTCTAGTCTATAGTCTAGTCTATAGTCTAGTCTATAGTCTAGTCTATAGTCTAGTCTATAGTCTAGTCTATAGTCTAGTCTATAGTCTAGTCTATAGTCTAGTCCTATAGTCTCTAGTCTATAGTCTAGTCTATAGTCTAGTCTATAGTCTGTCTATAGTTAGTCTATAGTCTAGTCTATAGTCTAGTCTATAGTCTAGTCTATAGTCTAGTCTATAGTCTAGTCTATAGTCTAGTCTATAGCTCTAGTCTATAGTCTAGTCTATAGTCTAGTCTATAGTCTAGTCTATAGTCTAGTCTATAGTCTAGTCTATAGTCTAGTCTAGTCTATAGTCTAGTCTATAGTCTAGTCTATAGTCTAGTCTATAGTCTAGTCTATAGTCTAGTCTATAGTCTAGTCTATAGTCTAGTCTATAGTCTAGTCTATAGTCTAGTCTATAGTCTAGTCTATAGTCTTGTCTATTATTTAATCTATAGTCTAGTCTAAGTCTAGCATCTAAGTTTGGCCTGCAATCATGACTTAAATGAAGTCTATGCTGATATTCAAGATTTCATTCCTTTACATTTTTTCTTATTTTTTGAACATTTCACAACAATATCCTATATCATTATTATTATTTTGTTTATGTTATAACTTATTTTGTTTTGTATTTTTTTTTTTGCTTTTCTTCTGCTATAAGCTCTTTATAAATATTGTCGTTTTTGTTTATTTGTTAAATTTTCTTTTTTGAGGTTTTTTGTGATTTTTAATGGTTTTTGTGGGTTTTTATATTGTCTTCTTGTTGTTTTTTTTTTGCATTCGTACAAAGTATTATTCCTTATTTATTCTTTTTTCAGTTTATAACAAACAACCAAAAAATAAAGACTAATTAGTCTCAGACAAACAAACATCAAGTATTTTGTAAAATGTTACACAAAGAGAAAGGAATTTCATTTATGTTTATTATGGACTCATGATTTTGATTTTCAATATACAAAGATTTCTTGTACAACTAGCTTTAAAGAAGCCAATATCATAAATGATCATTAAATGCTGTAACACCTATACTTTTCTCAGTGTATTTTCTTACAAACTGTTACCATTACTCATACACTGTTCCAAAAAGCTTAAGACAAGAGCAAAGTTTATTGCATCTCATCATGTGTCTTAAGTAAAAATTGTTGATGTTGATGATGATGACGATATTGTTGTTGATGTTGATATTGCATGTTGCTGCCAGACACTTTTTGTTGCATGTGTCATAATGCATGTTTACTTATAGTTACAACTTAACAAAAAAATCCCCAGAAAAATATATCTATGTATGTCAGTAACAGAATATATACATACATACATTTTACTAACAAGCTTCAACTTTAGTTTTCATAAGCTGCTATTTGTATTGTAACTTAATTAAGTGTAGTTGACAGTAAGTCAAAAAAACCAAAAAAGCAGAAGTGGAAAGAGGGTTTGGGGAGGAAAAGATATATAACATTGATGTTTTATGTGGTAAATTTGATAAGAACTAAAAATAATTGAAACAAATTTAATTGATTTTCAGCAAAAATGAAAAACAAATACAAATTAATGGAGAATATATAAATAGAATTTAAATGAAAAGCTAATTACAGCCCTAAAGTAGGCAATGAGTTTGGTAATTAATAAGAAATTGTTAAATAAATATCTTAAATTTACACAAAAACTTAAATGTTTTAAAAAAATCGTTTGCTTTAAATTACTTCTTTATCCCTTACTCACTCTAATTTAATCAAACAATTATTTTGTCATGTTGCACTCTCCCTCCTCCGCCAGCCCACAAATTCAACAAAATTTATTATTCATGTATTTAAATGAAATGATTTCATTTCATTCATTCTCTTTGCATTATATCACTTCATGGCAAATGACCTCTTATCATATATACCATTGAAACATTGTAAACGTTGTCATCGTCATGTTGTTGTAACATGTTGAAAGACAAGCTCGACCCAAAAAAAGTGAAAACGAAAAGAACTTTTGTAACAGCAACCAATATGCAAATATTGCAAGTTGATGTGATAGGTCTACTCTCTTTCTACGAATGTATGTATATGAATGTAAAAATATATAATCTTTGCCAATGAAGTAGGTGTATTTGTTGGCTTTGTTTTTTCTCTTTGTTTTT
Organism: Lucilia sericata; assembly: GCF_015586225.1. NCBI lineage: Eukaryota > Metazoa > Arthropoda > Insecta > Diptera > Calliphoridae > Lucilia > Lucilia sericata. The sequence continues at coordinate 167,731 of NW_023994644.1, forward strand.
TGTCAAAAACGTTTTTGCTTTATACAAAAATGATAATAGGGGAGCAAAACCAGAGGAGAATAAATGTGAAAAAGAAGAAATTTGAATAACAAATTACTGACAAGGATATGGCAAAAAAGGAAAACAATTTTAAATACATTGAAAGACAATCAAGCAAAAATTAGGGAGCTTCAGCCAATTCATTTCAATTTTAATTTTAATAAACTTAAACTTAATTGCAATTAAAGCTTAAAATGTGTTTTTTTAAAGACTATAATTTGAGCTCAAACTATTTTAACAGAACTAGAACAGAACTAGAACAGAACTAGAACAGAACTAGAACAGAACTAGAACAGAACTAGAACAGAACTAGAACGGAACTAGAACATAACTAGAACAGAACCAGAACTATAACAGACTAGAACAGAACTAGAAAAGAACCAGAGCAGAACTAGAACAGAACTAGAACAGAACTAGAACAGAACTAGAACAGAACTAGAACAGAACTAGCACAGAACTAGAACAGAACTAGAACAGAACTAGAACAGAACTAGAACAGAACTAGAACAGAACTAGAACAGAACTAGAACAGAACTAGAACAGAACTAGAACAGAACTAGAACAGAACTAGAACAGAACTAGAACAAAACTAGAACAGAACTAGAACAGAACTAGAACAGAACTAGAACAGAACTAGAACAGAACTAGAACAGAACTAGAACAGAACTAGAACAGAACTAGAACAGAACTAGAACAGAACTAGAACAGAACTAGAACAGAACTAGAACAGAACTAGAACAGAACTAGAACAGAACTAGAACAGAACTAGAACAGAACTAGAACAGAACTAGAACAGAACTAGAACAGAACTAGAACAGAACTAGAACAGAACTAGAACAGAACTAGAACAGAACTAGAACAGAACTAGAACAGAACTAGAACAGAACTAGAACAGAACTAGAACAGAACTAGAACAGAACTAGAACAGAACTAGAACAGAACTAGAACAGAACTAGAACAGAACTAGAACAGAACTAGAACAGAACTAGAACAGAACTAGAACAGAACTAGAACAGAACTAGAACAGAACTAGAACAGAACTAGAACAGAACTAGAACAGAACTAGAACAGAACTAGAACAGAACTAGAACAGAACTAGAACAGAACTAGAACAGAACTAGAACAGAACTAGAACAGAACTAGAACAGAACTAGAACAGAACTAGAACAGAACTAGAACAGAACTAGAACAGAACTAGAACAGAACTAGAACAGAACTAGAACAGAACTAGAACAGAACTAGAACAGAACTAGAACAGAACTAGAACAGAACTAGAACAGAACTAGAACAGAACTAGAACAGAACTAGAACAGAACTAGAACAGAACTAGAACAGAACTAGAACAGAACTAGAACAGAACTAGAACAGAACTAGAACAGAACTAGAACAGAACTAGAACAGAACTAGAACAGAACTAGAACAGAACTAGAACAGAACTAGAACAGAACTAGAACAGAACTAGAACAGAACTAGAACAGAACTAGAACAGAACTAGAACAGAACTAGAACAGAACTAGAACAGAACTAGAACAGAACTAGAACAGAACTAGAACAGAACTAGAACAGAACTAGAACAGAACTAGAACAGAACTAGAACAGAACTAGAACAGAACTAGAACAGAACTAGAACAGAACTAGAACAGAACTAGAACAGAACTAGAACAGAACTAGAACAGAACTAGAACAGAACTAGAACAGAACTAGAACAGAACTAGAACAGAACTAGAACAGAACTAGAACAGAACTAGAACAGAAGTAGAACAGAACTAGAACAGAACTAGAACAGAACTAGAACAGAACTAGAACAGAACTAGAACAGAACTAGAACAGAACTAGAACAGAACTAGAACAGAACTAGAACAGAACTAGAACAGAACTAAAACAAAACCAGAACAAAACCAGAACAGAACTAGAACAAAACCAGAATTAAATTAGAACTTTATTTAGTTCCATAAATTTATAAAAACCCCCCTAAACTTTTCACCAGAGCGAATTTCATATAAAAAATATAATGCCAACAAAATTTTATGATGATGAAGATTTCAGACAATGCACTACTACTACTGCTATAACAGGCTGTTGCTTATAAATATTTAAAAATTTTAAAAAGGTAATAACATTTTGGTTTAATGAATACATGCACACACACATACCAGACTCCATGAAACAGTCAGAGCTCATCACCATTATCATCATCATAAGCGTGGAACTGGACATTCATGTTCATATAATTTTTCTTTTTTGGAGCCCTTATTAAGCTGTGCTCAAGCCATATATGTATGTAGCAAACATTATAATACACTTACTCCTACTTTCGCACACAGAAATTCTTTTGAAAATTTACATACATTTGTTATGGACTCATATGTATGGATGTGTTTGAGGCAAAAGGAAAAGCAAGAGATTGTAAGAGTGTTGGTATATTTATGCAGGAAAATGAGAGAATATAAAAAACAGAAACTGCATTTATTCATTGTATGCATTGGGGATTTAATAATGAAAAATACGCTGGGGTATTAAAAAGGCAACAAATAGACCCAGTGCTAAAAAGGGAGCAGGAAAATAACATATTTTAAACCAACAAAAAGGGGTTATTTTGTATTTAAAAGAAACGAGAGTTGGACATTTTATTGATATTTTTAAATTTAAATGGGATTTGTTCAAAAAAATGTTACTTGATTTAAAATTTTGAGATTTTTGTGTTTAAGTTGAAGTTGTTCATGTTTTTTCTTTCAACAGCTGTTGGTATTTTATAAAAAGCGAAAAGCCTGTTAAGTTTTCTTTAAAATGAGTTAAATTTCACCAAAATCGATTAGAAATTGTAGAAGTTATGCAGGTTTTTCCAATCTTACTCATTTCTTATGCATTCCGACTAATGCTTGAGTGTTATGGATTTATGTTATAGCATACTTTGAGGTGTTGATATGATATATGTGGAAATTGGTTTAAAATGCTAAAAGTTGAATAATTTCTATAATTTGCAACCGATTTGTATAAAATAAAGCTTGTTGTATTAACAACAAATTGATCTTTCAATTTTTCTATAAAAATTAATTAAATTATAATAAAACTTTGTTGGAAAAATTGCTTAAATCTTTATATTAACCCTCGTATTTATTAAAAAATTATAGCCATTTATAAATACATCTGCAAGTATTACTATATGTGTGTATAAACCCTGTTTATATGCCCAGTATGAGTGGCTTTTGTAAACATATTTTTATTTAAAAGATCATTGCATTTAAAAGGTTTATTAAAGTTTTATTCATATTCATTACCCCCCTCATGTTTGCCTCTTTTTTATCCTCTTCACAATCAGTGGCATTAAATCGCAGTAATAGTATAAAATTTTCAGTTTTTCCCCTTTTCATATAGAAAATTTTACAGCAAAATATTTTGTTAATATTTTTTTTCTTCTGCTTTTGTTCTCTTCATTTTATTTTGTTTGATATTGAAAAATATGAAAAGCTATAAATTATTGTTAATTTTAATATGCTGCCATTTCTTTGTAAGCTTCTATAAATAAATTTATGTTTGTATGTGTATGTATCTGTTCATTTAGTATACATTTGTAAATAATAATAGTAATAAATTGTAATGTTAGTAGTTGTATTTATGTTATAGCAGTAATACAAACTTACTTTATGGTTATGTGTATTGGTTGTGTTTTGTTTTTGTTGTTGTCTATTGTATTTTGTAATTTTACTGTTGCTTTTGTTGTTTTACTATTTCTTGTTTATATTTATGTTTTAAAATTTTATGTTTAAAAATTTATGGCATTCATAACAGTAACAGTGATTTCTATAGCATATTTTAAAGCGCTTTTAAACAAATTTTGCGTGACTATACTATAGTCCGTCCCATAAACTAGACTACATATAGGCTAGACAATAGTTCAGACGATAGACTTGACTACGGTCCAGATAATAGACGATACTATAGTACAGACTGTAGACTACACTCCAGACTATAGACTAGAATATAGTCCAGATTATAGACTAGAATATAGTCTAGGCTATAGACTAGAATATAGTCCAGACTATAGACTAGACTATAGTAAAGACTATAAAACAAGAATGTAGTCCAGACTATAGACAAGACCGTAGTCTAGACTATAGACAAGACTATAGTCCAGACTATAAACAAGACTATAGACAAGACTACAGTACGGAGACAAAACTATAGTTCAGACTACCGACTTGACTATAAGCAAAATTCTAGTCTAGACTATAGACAAGACCATAATCCAGACTATAGTCCAGACTATAGACAAGACTATAGTCTAGACTATAAACAAAACTATAGTTCAGACTACCGACTTGACTGTAAGCTAAATTCTAGTCTTGAATATAGTCCAGATTATAGACTATACTACAGTCCAGACTATAGAATAGACTATAGTCCAGACTAGAGACAAGGTTCTAGTCCAGACTATAGACAAGACAGTTGTTCAGTACTACAGTACGGAGACAAAACTATAGTTCAGACTACAGACTTGACTATAAGCAAAATTCTAGTCTAGACTATAGACAAGAATATAATCTTGACTATAGTCCAGACTATAGTCCAGACTATAGTCCAGACTATAGTCCAGACTATAGACAAGACTATAGTCCAGACTATAAACAAAACTATAGTCCAGACTATAGTCTAGACTATAGACAAGACTATAGTCCAGACTATAAACAAGACTATAGTCCAGACTATAGACAAGACTATAGTACGGAGACAAAACTAGACTATAGACAAGACTGTAGTCTAGACAATAGACAAGACTGTAGTCTAGATTATAGATAAGACTATAGACAAGACTATAGACAAGACTATAGACTATAGACAAGACTATAGTCCAGACTATAGTCAAGACTATAATCCAGAGACTAAACTATAGCTCAGACTACCGACTTCACTATAAGCTAAATTTTAGTCTTGACTATAATCTAGAATTTAGTTCAAACTAGATTTTAGTACTTACTAACCACAGTTTGCCATTTCCACAAGAAATTTCCTCTTTGTTTGAATGCCTGTGTCTGCCATATTTTCTTAGCTGCTACGAATTTTCTTTCCCTGTATAAGTATGCAACAATATATTTGTTTATGCAACTGTATACATATAAAACTTTTGCTGCTTCATTGTGTTGCTATAAATTTGTTAGCAATGCGTTGATAAATAAAAATTCCTTCGCTGCTAAAAGAAACAGCTGCATAATACTATAACAACAACTGGAGCTTCTACCAATAGTATTTAGTTCCTTGGCTACACAGCCTTATAGTATACTATACATTTTACGTAAAAGCTCATGTTGTTTTACTAAATATTATAATTCTTGTTATGCCAAGAATGCCGAGGTGTATAGTTATGCAAGGTTGTTGTGTTAAAATTAAATTTCTAAGCTGGGATGGCGAGGTAAAGGGATGTGTTTTAGTTTCTTGCTATTGTAGAGGTATTTTAAAAGGAATGTTAATATTAGGGATATAATTAAATATTTAATATAAATGTTAGTTTTTAAGTATTACAGCTGCAGAGAGGTGTTGTAAGAATGTTTGCTAATATTTATTAGAGAAATGTTTTGTTAACAGACGACATAGAAAATAAGATTTAGAAAAATTGGCAAAAATTACTGCAAAATTTAATAAAAACTATTTCAGTTTTCGAGTGTGCGAAAAAGTTTTTTTAAGCTTTTTATTTTTAGTTTCTTCAAAAACTAATTTCAAACTTAATCATTATTCATAAACATCTTTAACATGTTTTCAGTTTGTTATAGTTTTTTGTATCAGTTAGTTATGAAAATGAAAAATATTACAACTTTTTTCATTGAAAATTTAACTTTTTCATTACTTGCAAGTTACTGATACTTATCAATACAGTAATTTACACTTGTGTGTTGATATGAGTTCAAAACAAATTACTTAAAGGGTTCTAGCCTAATCTATGGTCGACAGGACCATAGATTAGGCTAGAACAGACCATAAACTAGACTTTGAACTAAACTATAGACTAAACTATAGACTAGACTATAGACTAGACTATACACTAGACTATAGACTAGACTATAGACTAGACTATAGACTAGACTATAGACTAGACTATAGACTAGACTATCGACTAGACTATAGACTAGACTATCGACTAGACTATAGACTAGACTATAGACTAGACTATAGACTAGACTATAGACTAGACTATAGACTGGACTATAGACTAGACTATAGACTAGACTATAGACTAGACTATAGACTAGACTATAGACTAGACTACAGACTAGACTATAGACTAGACTATAGACTAGACTATAGACTAGACTATAGACTAGACTATAGACTAGACTAGACTAGACTAGACTAGACTATAGACTAGACTATAGACTAGACTATAGACTAGACTATAGACTAGACTATAGACTAGACTATAGACTAGACTATAGACTAGACTATAGACTAGACTATAGACTAGACTATAGACTAGACTATAGACTAGACTATAGACTAGACTATAGACTAGACTATAGACTAGACTATAGACTAGACTATAGACTAGACTATAGACTAGACTATAGACTAGACTATAGACTAGACTATAGACTAGACTATAGACTAGACTATAGACTAGACTATAGACTAGACTATAGACTAGACTATAGACTAGACTATAGACTAGACTATAGACTAGACTATAGACTAGACTATAGACTAGACTATAGACTAGACTATAGACTAGACTATAGACTAGACTATAGACTAGACTATAGACTAGACTATAGACTAGACTATAGACTAGACTATAGACTAGACTATAGACTAGACTATAGACTAGACTATAGACTAGACTATAGACTAGACTATAGACTAGACTATAGACTAGACTATAGACTAGACTATAGACTAGACTATAGACTAGACTATAGACTAGACTATAGACTAGACTATAGACTAGACTATAGACTAGACTATAGACTAGACTATAGACTAGACTATAGACTAGACTAGACTAGACTAGACTATAGACTAGACTAGACTATAGACTAGACTATAGACTAGACTAGACTATAGACTAGACTATAGACTAGACTATAGACTAGACTATAGACTAGACTATAGACTAGACTATAGACTAGACTATAGACTGGACTATAGACTAGACTATAGACTAGACTAGACTAGACTATAGACTAGACTATAGACTAGACTATAGACTAGACTAGACTAGATAGACTAGACTATAGACTAGACTATAGACTAGACTATATACTAGACTATATACTAGACTATAGACTAGACTATAGACTAGACTATATTCTGTACTATAGACTGGACTATAGACTAGACTATAGACTAGACTATAGACTAGACTATAGACTAGGCTATAGACTAGACTATAGGCTAGACTATAGACTAGACTAAGACTAGACTATAGACTTGACTATGGACTAGACTATAGACTAGACTATAGACTAGATTATAGACTAGACTATAGACTAGACTATAGACTAGAGTATAGACTAGACTATGGACTAGACTATAGACTAGACTATAGACTAGACTATAGACTAGACTATAGACTAGACTATAGACTAGACTATAGACTAGACTACAGACTGGACTATAGACTAGACTATAGACTGGACTATAGACTAGACTATAGACTAGACTATAGACTAAACTATAGGTTAGACTAATAAATAATCTATTTGGATTAGCTTCAAACTTTTCGTCATTAAATTTTGAAATAAATCCTTATAGTATTGTATATTTTCCAAATATTTACTGTACATAAACTATTTGACGTGATACCCTCTCTAGATACAGAAGTGATGGTCTCTATAGATTCACTTTTATCAATATGTATGTATATGTTTGCAAAGTACAAAATAGTAACTATTTGTGCCACTAAATCGTAAGTCACCCTTATATAAGATTCCAAACAGTGCCCATTACTTCTTTATATAGAACTAAACTAAGTTTTATATAGTAAACTTATTAGACAAAGTCAAAACTTCTAAGATAAAGATTCAATAAAGAAAAGTTTCAAACTATAAGCTGTAAAGCATATTTGATTAAAACTGCCAATAAAGTTTTTATTAGAAAATATTATTACAAGTTTAAAAATTTCTTATTTTCTTAACTTGTTAAAGTAATTAACAAACAAAATATTGTAAAAATAATTTCAAAATAAGTTTGCAAATTTACTTATTTATTCTTATAAAGTGCGAAGGGTTAATTCATATGTAAACCACCTTATATCATCCTCAACTAAATCTAAAACCCAATTTTTATGTTAAATAGAATAAAATTAATTCGATTGAGAGAAAGAGAGGTGGAAACCAGCAATTCACTAAGCACAATAACAACAGCAACAACAACATTTAGATCCACATTCATAAAAATGAAAATAATGTTGAAAGAAAAAAACAAATAAGAACAAACAATGTTACAAACAGAAAATTCAATTTAATTTAAAGTGATTTTTACGTTTGACTAATTCCTAACCACACAAGTACATTTTATGCTAGAGAATATATTATACAAATATTAAGGTGGTCCACCTTGGCCAATCTCATAGTGCAGATGATAGATTAGGCTATAGTCCGGACTATGCAATAAACAGACTATAGAATAGACTATAGTCCAGACTATAGACTAGAGTGTAGCCTAGACTATAGACTGGACTATAGTCCAGATTATAGACTAAACTATAGTCCAGACTATAGACTAGACTATCGTCCAGAATATAGAGTAGACTATAGTACAGACTATAGTCCAAACTATAGACTAGACGATAGTCCAAACTATAGACTAGACGATAGTCCAGACTATAGACTAGACTAAAGTCCATACTATAGACTAGACTATAATCCAGACTATAAACTAGACTATTGACCAAACTAAAGACTGGACTATTGACCAAACTATAGACTAGACGATAGTTCGGATTATAGACTAGACTATAGTTCAGACTATAGACTAGAATATAGACTACACTACAATTTAGACTATAGTTTAGACTGCAGTACAGACAATAGACCAGACAATAGCCCAGACAATAGACTAGACTATAGTTCAGACTGTAGACTAGACTATAGTCCAAACTATAGACAATACTGTAGTCCAGTCTATAGACTAAACTGTATTTCAGTCTATAGATTAGACTATAGTCTAGACTATAGACTAGACTATATTCCAGACCATAGGCTAGACTATAGTCCAGACTATAGCCTAGACTATATTCCAGACCAAAAACTGGACTATTTCCAGACCATAAACTAGACTATTGTCCAGACTATAGACTAGACTATAGCCTAGAATATTATAACTTTATGACTTTATAACTTTATAACTTTATAATTTTATAACTTTATAACTTTATAACTTTATAACTTTATAACTTTATAACTTTATAATTTTATAACTTTATAACTTGATAACTTTATTACTTCATAACTTTATAACTTTATAACTTTATAATAGAAAACTTTACCTTCCTTTTTTGGATCACCCCATTACTCATATGTATGTATGTACATATGTATGTTTGCATATAAAAAACCAAAACACTCACACTCTTACATACACAATTGTATGTAAGAGCTCTTACTCCATACAATGCTCTATAATACATTCCTTTGTTTATGTATAGGTAATAGAAAATAGAATGAATTAAAAAAACACAGACACATTCCATTTTTATGCACATTTACATACATTATATTACATTCTCGACAAATAGCAAAACAACAAATGAATAAAAAAAATCATCCCTTTTTCTGTAATTTTTTCCCTCTTTTTACCTTCGGTTTTTTTGATGTTGTTAAAGTGAAATAGGAATTTAATTAAATATGTAAAAAAATAAAACATACATATGTATACATTTGTATAATAATGAGAAAATATACATGGGTAAATAACATATACATATGTATGTACATACACATGTGTACGTACCAAGATATGTATGTATGTTTAAGTATTTTATATTATTTGAATATTATTTTTTTTTTCTGTATAAAAATAATTTGTTTAAAAGTATTTGGTTTTTAGGGAACAATTTTAGTTTCGAAATAAAAAATTTTAATACTAAATTTCTTTCTCTGCACTGTTTAATAATCTCCCTAACGTATGAGTGATATTAATTATTTTTTAATACTCATACGTTTTATTTTAAAACTCATACAAATTTTGCAGGATTTATAACGACTTTAGAAATTTATTAGAGCTAATGTTTTCATTATCATTTTCTGTACTTTTTTTGTTAGACTTATGCTAATTAGCCCCTTTTTATTGTTGTCCTTTCGTTGTTATATGTATATTATTTCAGCTGTTTTTATTTCTAAATGTTAATAATGTTTGTATTTAATGTATTTTCTTGTATTAAATTTCACTTTTTTCTTGCTTCGCTTTTGTGGTTGCAAAATTTGTTTAACTAATATGCTCCGCTGATTTTTATGCAAACAATTATTATGCTTAAATTAAAATATAAACAATAAAAGGACCCCCTTTTAGAAGTAAAAAAAGGGAAAGCTTTTGCTTTTGTTTTGTCAAAGTAAAAGAAATTTCTGACAGTTAGTGATGCTCTACATTTTCCAAGAAAGAAAATACATATTTAAACATACATTAACAAAGACTTTTTTGAGGAGGAAGAGGAATGGAAGTTCAGCTAGCACTAACGGTTCCTTTTTTAATGAAATTTTAATTACCTTTTGTTTAACTGCTGCTAATGTTTAGAAAACAAGAAGTCATCTGAAAATAATTAAAAAATATAAATAAATGAGAAAAAGTTTAAATAAAAGAGCTTTTGAGTTTAAAATTAGAAAAATAAGGAAATAATACTAAACTAATAAAACATTATTACAGTATTACACTGCAGACCATAAACTAGACCATATACTAGACTAAAGACTATACTATAGACTAGACTATAGACTAGACTAGACTAGACTATAGACTAGACTAGACTAGACTATAGCCTAGACTTAGACTAGACTATAGACTAGACTATAGACTAGACTATAGACTAGACTATAGACTAGACTATAGACTAGACTACTAGACTAGACTATAGACTAGACTATAGACTAGACTATAGACTAGACTATAGACTAGACTATAGACTAGACTATAGACTAGACCTATAGACTAGACTATAGACTAGACTATAGACTAGGACTATAGACTACGACTATAGACTATAGACTAGACTATAAGACTAGACTATAGACTAGACTATAGACTAGACTATAGACTAGACTATAGACTAGACTATAGACTAGACTAGACTAGACTATAGACTATAGACTAGACTATAGACTAGACTAGACTAGACTATAGACTAGACTATAGACTAGACTATAGACTACAGACTATAGACTAGACTATAGACTAGACTATAGACTAGACTAGAGACTGATATAGACTAGACTATAGACTAGACTATAGACTAGACTATAGACTAGACTATAGACTAGACTATAGACTAGACTATAGACTAGACTATAGACTAGACTATAGACTGACTAGACTAGACTATAGACTAGACTATAGACTAGACTATAGACTAGACTATAGACTAGACTATAGACTAGACTATAGACTAGACTATAGACTAGACTATAGACTAGACTATAGACTAGACTATAGACTAGACTATAGACTAGACTATAGACTAGACTATAGACTAGACTATAGACTAGACTATAGACTAGACTATAGACTAGACTATAGACTAGACTATAGACTAGACTATAGACTAGACTATAGACTAGACTATAGACTAGACTATAGACTAGACTATAGACTAGACTATAGACTAGACTATAGACTAGACTATAGACTAGACTATAGACTAGACTATAGACTAGACTATAGACTAGACTATAGACTAGACTATAGACTAGACTATAGACTAGACTATAGACTAGACTATAGACTAGACTATAGACTAGACTATAGACTAGACTATAGACTAGACTATAGACTAGACTATAGACTAGACTATAGACTAGACTATAGACTAGACTATAGACTAGACTTAGACTAGACTTTAGACTAGACTATAGACTAGACTATAGACTAGACTATAGACTAGACTATAGACTAGACTATAGACTAGACTATAGACTAGACTATAGACTAGACTATAGACTAGACTATAGACTAGACTATAGACTAGACTATAGACTAGACTATAGACTAGACTATAGGCTAGACTATAGACTAGACTATAGACTAGACTATAGGCTAGACTATAGACTAGACTATAGACTAGACTATAGACTAGACTATAGGCTAGACTAGAGACTAGACTATAGGCTAGACTATAGACTAGACTATAGACTAGACTATAGACTAGACTATAGACTAGACTATAGACTAGACTATAGACTAGACTATAGACTAGACTATAGACTAGACTATTGACTAGACACTAGAGACAAGACTTTATATAGAACAGATTATAAAATAGTCTATGTTGTCTATATTAGTCTAGATTAGGTACTCATATTTAAAAATTTCCTTAGTACAATATTGAACTGTTTTGATATCAAAATATACATATTTCCTTTTATCCTTGACTATATTATCATATATTTTTGACAACTAAACTAACATTTTATTCAACCATTAATTGCTTGCTAATATTTAACTAACACAATATGAAAAGAAAAACTTTACAGACAAAAATTAAATAATAAAATTAAGTGTTTCCTTTAGGCAATAACAAAAGCTGAATGAGTGTATTGTCTATTTGAAAAAACAAGTTTTAACATTTATTACAAATTTCTAAAACAAATGCATTTGAAATGCATAGAAATTCAAAATCAAACATGAACTTTTAGATAATAAAATACTTGCTGGCAAATTGATTCACTTGTTCAGCCATGAGTATGTATGTTGTAAGTAGTAAGTTAAGAAATTAACATGAAATAATAAATTTAAATAAAAAGGAGTAGGAGAATTTTATTTTCTTTTAATGCCTTGAAATGACAGAAAATGAATAAAACGAAAAATGTGACATGAAGAAAACTGACAAACAATTGGCAGGACACATGTGTGTTTTAAGAAAATATGATTTAAAAATATTTCCATTTTTTTGCAAGTGATTATTGTGGAAAAAATTATTTTCATTAAGCGGGTTTTTCCATGTGCAGAAACATGATTTATTCTGCAGTTTTATATTTTAATAACCCATTTCTTGGAGCGTTTCTTTCTTGTAGTGCTTTTTGTTAAGTGCAATGTGGTAAAATATTACTTAAGGCTTTCTGCTAGCTTCGTCACTATTTAATGAAATTTAATTTTTATATTTTAAAATGCAAAACAAAAATTCATGACAGAAAAAGTAGAACTTTTTAACACACATACATATCTGTAAGTTAAATTTAAAAATTATTAAAAAAATTCTTTAATTTATTCTTAAAATGTAAAACAGTTTCCTTAACAATATCCTTTCTAACTTTGACCACATTGTTTACTTAAGGAAATTAAAAAAACTGTGCAAAACCCCAAGTTGTTTAAGAACATGATAAATGATTTAACTTATTCAAAGATTTGTTAAAGCAAAATTACAGTTTTGTAGCATTTAAACAACAGCAGTGTTAAATAAATAGGGAATTATGTTTGTTCTTCCTAGATTAAATATATTAATTCTGTTTAATTTTGTTAAACAAGTGGCGTATGATTAATATTAATTGTTAAGTTCTAAGAAATTGTATTTTGTATTTACCAAGTTATTGTGAATATTAATAGTAATGAAAAACTATTATGTGGTTAATAACAACAACTTACTTATTTGACATTTAATTTGCAAAACAATTAATAATAATTTGGTTACATAAGATTAAAAGGAAGAAATTGTAAAACAAAATTCAAAGAACCCGAACAAGATTGATTTATTTAAATTATACAGTCCGTTAAGGGGTTATAAGTTATAAAGTTATAAAGCTATAAAGTTATAAAGTTATAAAGTTATAAAGCTATAAAGTTATAAGTTATAAAGTTATAAAGTTATAAAGTTAAAAGTATAAAGTTATAAAGTTATAAAGTTATAAGTTATAAAGTTATAAAGTTATAAAGTTATAAAGTTAAAAGTTACAAAGTTCTCCCGTTCTCCCGTTCTACGTTCTCCCGTTCTCCAGTTATCCCGTTATCGTTCCCCGTTCAAGTTCCCGTTCTTACAGTTATTCCGTTCTCCCGTTCTCCAGTTATCCCGTTCTCCCGTTCTCCCGTTCTCCCGTTCTCACGTTCTCCCGTTTCTCCGTTCTCCCGTTCTCCCGTTCTCCCGTTCTCCCGTTCTCCCGTTCTCCCGTTCTCCCGTTCTCGTTCTCCCGTCTCCGTTCTCCCGTTCTCCCGTTCTCCCGTTCCGTCTCCCGTTCTCCCGTTCTCCCGTTCTCCCGTTTCTCGCGTTCTCGCGTTCTCCCCGTTTCCCGTTCTCCCGGTTCTCCTTTCTCTCCCTTCTCCCGTTCTCCCGTTCTCCCGTTCTCCCGTTCTCCCTTTTCCTCCCCTTCTCCCCTTCTCCGTCTCCCGTTCTCCCGTTCTCCCGTTCTCCTTCTCGTTCTCCCGTTCTCCCTTCTTGCCTTATATTTCCCTTCTAGATAAAATTTTAAAAACATTTTCTTGTGTAATATTTTTCTTACAATTTTCTTTTATTCAACAATATTTCTTAAGTTGCAACATGTAGTTGTTGCACTACTATTTTGCAAAGTGACAGATTCTTAGTAGTAGTTTTATAAATAATCCTTAAGTTAAGTAGTAAATATCAAGAAGTTGCTCAGAAGACTTGACAATATTCTAACAAACTAACTACAGATACATCTCTAAAGAAAAATTGCACATACTCATACACAAACACTTACAAATAAACAAACCCTCTCTTAAGTACTACAAACACTGAGAACTAAAAAATAAAAATTATGGATATGTTGAAGCAAGTACATGAGTATGTTTGTGTGCATAAAGTATATGTGACACTCTTATATAAATAAACAAACTGTTAACCTCACTACTACTAATGCTAGTTTATCACTACAACTACTATTATAACAATCTAGCAATACCTTCACTTGCTACTTTTGCAACACATACAGCATACCTGTACTTAAACTTACTTGTCTGCTATCGTAAAACCAGTGACATAATGATGAATTGTTGTTACACATGAAGACATCGTCATCATACATATTTTATTTCTTCCAAGAAAAATTATAAATAGATTGCAAGTAGTTGTAGTTATATAGTTGAAGTGTTTGTTTGTAGTTTTTAGTAGAAGTAGAACATAATTATAATGTGTCACAGTTTAAAGGGTTTAAAATAAGAAAAACACACCTGTACACATACATACATATGTATATAACTAATATCTTACGTAGCTGTGTATAAAGTTATAATCTTATAGTTAAACCTAAAATCCAAACTCATATGCTCGACTATAGTCATCTCAATTTCTAACAACAACAGTTTTCTTTGTTGTAGGTGTATATAGTCATATACATACATACATAAGTATATTTTCTTAGTTTAATGAGAAATAAATATGGATAAAGATACATATTTACACATATTGACATAATCTTGTACACATACATACATACTCATACTCATGAAAATTAGGGCTGTATTAATTTGGGATTCGATTGTAACTAGAACTGAACTAGAACAGAACTAGAACTAGAACTAGAACAGAACTAGAACTAGAACAGAACTAGAACTAGAACAGAACTAGACAGAACTAGAACAGAACTAGAACAGAACTAGAACTGAACTAGAACAGAACTAGAACAGAACTAGAACAGAACTAGAACAGAACTAGAACAGAACTAGAACAGAACTAGAACAGAACTAGAACAGAACTAGAACAGAACTAGAACAGAACTAGAACAGAACTAGAACAGAACTAGAACAGAACTAGAACAGAACTAGAACAGAACTAGAACAGAACTAGAACAGAACTAGAACAGAACTAGAACAGAACTAGAACAGAACTAGAACAGAACTAGAACAGAACTAGAACAGAACTAGAACAGAACTAGAACAGAACTAGAACAGAACTAGAACAGAACTAGAACAGAACTAGAACAGAACTAGAACAGAACTAGAACAGAACTAGAACAGAACTAGAACAGAACTAGAACAGAACTAGAACAGAACTAGAACAGAACTAGAACAGAACTAGAACAGAACTAGAACAGAACTAGAAAGAACAGAACTAGAACAGAACTAGAACAGAACTAGAACAGAACTAGAACAGAACTAGAACAGAACTAGAACAGCTAGAACTAGAACAGAACTAGAACAGAACTAGAACAGGAACTAGAACAGAACTAGAACAGAACTAGAACAGAACTAGACGAACTAACAGAAACTAGAACAGAACTAGAACAGAACTAGAACAGAACTAGAACAGAACTAGAACAGAACTAGAACAGAACTAACAGAACTAGAACAGAACTAGAACAGAACTAGAACAGAACTAGAACAGAACTAGAACTAGAACAGAACTAGAACAGAACTAGAACAGAACTAGAACAGAACTAGAACAGAACTAGAACAGAACTAGAACAGAACTAGAACAGAACAAGTAAGAAAGTATAGTCGGGCGTGGGCGGCCATATGATACCCTACACCAGTTATGAATATTAAATGTGATTTATTTTTCATAATAAAGCATTTATCTTCAATATTCCCTTGTTCCGTTACATTTAAGCAATTTATGGATGAACAGCTAATTTTCTGAAAGAGGCTTTATATGGGGGCTAGGGGCAAATATGGACCAAGCCCGATAAAATTTTGTGAATATATTTATATTTACATAATATTTTATTGTGCTGAATTTCATCGCGATATTTGTGTTTATAAGTTAATTTGGGACATTCAAGTAATTTTCTGAAGGGGACTTTGTATGGGAGCTAGGGTCAAATGGGGCCCAATCTTTATGAAATTTGGCAGGGTCATCAAGACTTCTATTAAACTTAGTTGTGCCGTATTTTATCGATATATCTGTATATTTAACATAATTATGAGCTCAGAAGCCCTTTTCGGGGGGTTCTGTTCTATGGGGGCTAGGTGAAATGGAGCGATTTTAACCATTTTCAACAGGCTTCGTCCTTGGGTCAAATAAAACGTGCGTGCCAAATTTCATCCAATTATCTTGAAAATTGCGACCTGTACCTTGCGCACAAAGTTTACATGGACAGCCAGCCAGACGGACGGACGGACGGACATAGCTTAAAAGAACTAGAACTGAACTAGAACTGAACTAGAACTGAACTAGAACTGAACTAGAACTGAACTAGAACTGAACTAGAACTGAACTAGAACTGAACTAGAACTGAACTAGAACTGAACTAGAACTGAACTAGAACTGAACTAGAACTGAACTAGAACTGAACTAGAACTGAACTAGAACTGAACTAGAACTAAACTAGAACTGAACTAGAACAGAACTAGAACTGAACTAGAAATGAACTAGAACTAATTTGAAAAATGATCCTCCTAATATAGATTTACATGATCTTAAAATAATAGGAGGTTTCATATCTTATAAAGCTTTTTACTAATTTGTTTAAAAAAATGTTTTTCTCTTGTCTTACTACTTGTTGTTATATTTGTTTTTAGTTGAACAATAAAATGTAGCAAGAGATCAAAGTTTAGTTTCAAATATATAAAAAGAAAGTAAATGCAAATGAAAGAATTTATAAGATAATATTATTAAATTTACAAAGTTTTAGTTTTAAACAGAATTAAAATAATATTAACAAGGAGAAGAGAGTTTGTTAAAGGATTCAATTTTTGAGAAAACAATAACGAGTTATATAGTTATAAAATAAGTACAAAATTATGAAACTATTTGACTGAATTATCAGGATTTTGTGAAAGGTTTAGTTCTTTATTAAATTTAAGTAATTAAATTAATTCTTGTTTGTTATTTATTTTTCTGTAAAAATTATTATTTTCTTTATGTGTATGAAACCATAACTCTTTTACTTTTTTAATGTTTTAGTGAAATGCATAAAAAGTACGGTCAACCTAAATAATAAAAAATCGAAAAAGTAAATTCCATTGCAATATACAAACTCTCGCAAAGCAGACAAAACAAAATCTAATAAATCGTGAAAATACCCAAAAGATGTGTTTTTTATGCAAGTGTCTGTGTGTTTCTGCATGAGCATACGAATGGCGTCAAGTGGTCGCCAATGACATTTTCATTTTTCCATATTTTTGTTTTCCTACAATTTTTCATTTTATACAGATTTTTTTTTGAAGCTTGTGAACTGGTTTTCATTGTTTTGAAATAAATTGAAAAACTTGCATGAGAGTAGTTGGCTAAATGGCAAATGGACAAAAAAAAAAACTATAACCGTGTGCTGGTTTGAAGTTCTGTTTTGTTCAAACTTTTTGCATTTTTTGTGATCTCTAGTTTTTTTTTTTGCTTATTCATGGCAATTTATAATCTCTGGGGATAGCTAAGTGGCTAACGATTGGTCAGTGGTTAAACTTGCAAAGAGTGGAAAAAAAGTGGAACTCTTTAAAACAATGATTTTCCAGGAGCCAAAAAAAAAAAATGGAGTGCCAGCACTCCAGAGAAATAAAAGAAAGAAGAAAATTGGTTACGTTCATTTACTTGAAATACCTTGAATCAATGTGTCCTTTTTTATCGTTGACAGGATAAGTTATAGTTTTTTATAAATTTTATTAGAATTTTTCAATAAGGTTTTGCTTAAATAAAACAAAATCTCCACCTACACGTATAAGTAATATGTAATTTTTATTAGAATTAAATATTAATCATACGCATTCATTTAATTAGTATAATACATGTTTTTATTTTAGCATGTTTCATTTAAATTTATAATTATTTTATATACTTTAGAAACTATCTAAAAAAAACTACATTACAGATTATGATAAAGAGCTCATTTAAAATTTAAAAATTATCATTTAAATGCGAACATTTTTATACATAATTTATTAAGTTTTTTTCCTACTAACTGCAAACGCTGATGATGATGCATTATTAAATTGTTAACCAAGTCGGGTGTAACAAAAATTGTTGAACAAAAAATATGCTGCATCTATATATGTATGTCTGCATATTGTACATGCGGCACATACATACATAATACGATAATTCTATAGTTATAAATGTTCTGCATGTAAACGAAAATGTACATTTATACATTAAATTTTGATCTAGTTCAGTTCTAATTCAGTTTTAAGTCAGTTCTAGTTCAGTTCTAGTTCAGTTCTAGTTCAGTTCTAGTTCAGTTCTAGTTCAGTTCTAGTTCAGATCTAGTTCAGTTCTAGTTCTGTTCTAGTTCTGTTCTAGTTCTGTTCTAGTTCTGTTCTAGTTCTGTTCTAGTTCTGTTCTATTTCTGTTCTAGTTCTGTTCTAGTTCTGTTCTAGATCTACATATATCTATCTAGAATTAAAAAACCTAAGTTCTGATACTATAAACCGTAAATATAATAAAGTTTCTGTGAAATTACATAAAACAAAAACTGAAGTTTTAATCACATAAATCTAAGCCAATACAAAATAAATCAAGAAAACATAAGAATAATAAAAACATCAAAAATGAGCAACGTTCTCTGCAAAAAATGCAAAAACAAAATTACTACAACAAACTATGTAAAGCGTTATAATTGTCACTCTAACTACCACTTTTCGACATGCTCTCCTCTTGCGGAATCTGTTCTAGTTCTGTTCTAGTTCTGTTCTAGTTCTGTTCTAGTTCTGTTCTAGTTCTGTTCTAGTTCTGTTCTAGTTCTGTTCTAGTTCTGTTCTAGTTCTGTTCTAGTTCTGTTCTAGTTCTGTTCTAGTTCTGTTCTAGTTCTGTTCTAGTTCTGTTCTAGTTCTGTTCTAGTTCTGTTCTAGTTCTGTTCTAGTTCTGTTCTAGTTCTGTTCTAGTTCTGTTCTAGTTCTGTTCTAGTTCTGTTCTAGTTCTGTTCTAGTTCTGTTCTAGTTCTGTTCTAGTTCTGTCTAGTTCTGTTCTAGTTCTGTTCTAGTTCTGTTCTAGTTCTGTTCTAGTTCTGTTCTAGTTCTGTTCTAGTTCTGTTCTAGTTCTGTTCTAGTTCTGTTCTAGTTCTGTTCTAGTTCTGTTCTAGTTCTGTTCTAGTTCTGTTCTAGTTCTGTTCTAGTTCTGTTCTAGTTCTGTTCTAGTTCTGTTCTAGTTCTGTTCTAGTTCTGTTCTAGTTCTGTTCTAGTTCTGTTCTAGTTCTGTTCTAGTTCTGTTCTAGTTCTGTTCTAGTTCTGTTCTAGTTCTGTTTCTAGTTGTTCTAGTTCTGTTCTAGTTCTGTTCTAGTTCTGTTCTAGTTCATGTTCTAGTTCTAGTTCTAGTTTCTGTTCTAGTTCAGTTCTAGTTCTGTTCTAGTTCAGTTCTAGTTCAGTTCTAGTTCAGTTCTAGTTCAGTTCTAGTTCATTCTAGTTCTAGTTTCTAGTTCAGTTCTAGTTCAGTTCTAGTTCAGTTCTAGTTCAGTTCTAGTTCAGTCTAGTTCAGTTCTAGTTCAGTTCTAGTTCAGTTCTAGTTCAGTTCTAGTTCGGTTCTAGTTTAGTTCTAGTTCAGTTCTAGTTCAGTTCTAGTTCTAGTTCTAGTTCTGTTCTAGTTCTGTCTAGTTCTGTTCTAGTTCTGTTCTAGTTCTGTTCTAGTTCTGTTCTAGTTCTGTTCTAGTTCTGTTCTAGTTCTGTTCTAGTTCTGTTCTAGTTCTGTTCTAGTTCTGTTCTAGTTCTGTTCTAGTTCTGTTCTAGTTCTGTTCTAGTTCTGTTCTAGTTCTGTTCTAGTTCTGTTCTAGTTCTGTTCTAGTTCTGTTCTAGTTCTGTTCTAGTTCTGTTCTGTTCTGTTCTAGTTCTGTTTCGGTGCTAGTTCAGTTCACTTAAATTGTTAATCGAAACTTTAACCAGTCCAAAATTTTTCTTAATCCCTAATATATGTTTCACACTAGTTTTCGTGTGCATAAAGACAGACAAAACAACAGTTTGTGCTCATTGTAATGTAGATAATTTAATAAAGGCATAAAATATTTAAACATGAAAATCTGGATAAACTGAATATAAAACTTTTTGGAAAAAAAATCATTTAATTCTAACAAGGTTAAACAGAAGGTGAACTAATAGTAGGAAAATGAAAAGTAAATTTAAAATTGTGTAATTTAAAAACGAATTCTTGTTTTTTTGCAATAAAACAAAATGCTGTAAACAATTTTGCTCAGTTATTTTTAAATTTCTGTTAGTTAAGAGGATCAGTGTATTTGTTTAATAAAAACTATAAAAAAACAAGAACTCAGGTGTTTTCATTCAAATGGATCTGGGTTTGTTTTTTTTCAATTTTTTGCCGGTTTGTTATTTACATCACTCTACAAAAAGCTTAAGGGGATTTAGTATTATATTTGGACTATAGAGTTGTTTGGATTTAAAAAAATGTAATAAAAAACAAAATGTATAAAAAACCAACTGAAAATTTGTTATTTAATTAAAGCGTAATATGTATTTACTTTAAAGTATATTTAATATTTTTCGTTAAATTAAATTTTATTTGATTATTTTTTTTTGTTTGTTTCTGGAATTTGTAAATTTGTTGACACCAACCACAGCAGCCGCATTCATTAACACATGACTGGGTATATACATACATATATATGAAAATAGGGAGAGAAAGTTTTGAGGTTTTTCGATAAAAACAAACTTAATGTTTTTTGTTTTATACATATTTAAAATTTTTGAAAAATTAAAAAAAATAGCAGACTTCCCTCTAAACGTATATGTAATATTTTTAAATTAAATATCAATCATACGTCCTGAAGCACATTTTTACAAGCAAAAGTAATTCAATAATACTACAAAAATTGCAAAATTTACTTTTAAATCTATCTTAAATCCTTAATATCTATTTACTTTTATTATTTATTGTTGCAACTTTATGTTCCAAGAGAGTGTTCCTCTCTATAATTTAATTTGCCACTAGATTTTTTTATTTATTTTACTGCAAACAACTTTCCTTATGCACCCCGTCGTTGTAGCATTTTTCATTTGTTTTATTTAAAAATCTACACAATATTTTTATATTATACTTTTTATTATACTTTTTACTTTTTATTATTTTGTTATATTTGTTATTTTTAACTTTAACACGTAGTCTATTACCCACATCACGCGTGTGTGCTTAAACATATTGAAAAGTTAACATACCATAAACCTTTTCATCAAATCTAAACATACATACAATAGACAAATATCCCAACACTTGTACTCCTACAAGTTTAGTTAGGATAAGATAAGTTTAAGGCCATTAATGTGAAGGCCTTCTAGAAGTTCTAGTTCAGTTATAGTTCTGTTCTAGTTCTATTTTAGTTCTGTTCTAGTTCTGTTCTAGTTCTGTTCTAGTTCTGTTCTAGTTCGTTCTAGTTCTTTCTAGTTCTGTTCTAGTTCTGTTCTAGTTCTGTTCTAGTTCTGTTCTAGTTCAGTTCTAGTCAGTTCTAGTTCAGTTCAGTTCTAGTTCAGTTCTAGTTCAGTTTCTAGTTCTAGTTCTAGTTCAGTTTCTAGTTCAGTTCTAGTTCAGTTCTAGTTCAGTTCTAGTTCAGTTCTAGTTCAGTTCTAGTCCTCTAGTCAGTAGTTCAGTTCTAGTTCAGTTCTAGTTCAGTTCTAGTTCAGTTCTAGTTCAGTTCTAGTTCAGTTCTAGTTCAGTTCTAGTTCAGTTCTAGTTCAGTTCTAGTTCAGTTCTAGTTCAGTTCTAGTTCAGTTCTAGTTCAGTTCTAGTCAGTTCTAGTTCAGTTCTAGTTCAGTTCTAGTTCAGTTCTAGTTCAGTTCTAGTTCAGTTCTAGTTCAGTTCTAGTTCAGTTCTAGTTCAGTTCTAGTTCAGTTCTAGTTCAGTTCTAGTTCAGTTCTAGTTCAGTTCTAGTTCAGTTCTAGTTCAGTTCTAGTTCAGTTCTAGTTCAGTTCTAGTTCAGTTCTAGTTCAGTTCTAGTTCAGTTCTAGTTCAGTTCTAGTTCAGTTCTAGTTCAGTTCTAGTTCAGTTCTAGTTCAGTTCTAGTTCAGTTCTAGTTCAGTTCTAGTTCAGTTCTAGTTCAGTTCTAGTTCAGTTCTAGTTCAGTTCTAGTTCAGTTCTAGTTCAGTTCTAGTTCAGTTCTAGTTCAGTTCTAGTTCAGTTCTAGTTAAGTTCTAGTTAAGTTCTAGTTAAGTTCTAGTTCAGTTCTAGTTCAATTCTTGTTCAGTTTGAGTTCAGTTCTAGTTCAGTTCTAGTTCAGTTCTAGTTCAGTTCTAGTTCAGTTCTGTTCTGTTCTAGTTTTGATTTATACAGTTCTAGTTTGATTGTTGTGTAGTGCGTCGTATCGTCAGTAGTTTTATTTCATAGAGGGCCATTTTGAATAGTGTTTTACTCCCGTTTAGCCTTTTCGTACAAACACAGATTGTTTTTTAAATATATATGTATGTTTATGTACAATATACATACATACGTACGTTCGTTTGAGTGTTTAATGTTTATAACTTAATACAGTCTGGGGGAGGGAACATAAGTATAACGACAGAGTAGTATTAAGGTAAAAACTACAACAAATATTTTTTAAAGGTACAATCTTTTGTGCATGACTCTGAAGGTGATGATGAATACCAGATGATGACATTAGTACAGTAAATTCTAGTTGTTAAATGCAGTAGTAGCAACATCAGCAGCAGCAGTTTCAACAGTTTTGCAACAACTTCCTTTTTAATTTTATATTGCTTTTTTTCTTTTGCATTTTATGCAGCATTCATTCATTCGTTTAGAGCAATAGTATTATGTACCTTTTACTATAAATTCTAGCATGTGTAGAGTGAAAACTTTATTAAATAAATTTGTCATATGCAAATTGAATAGTACCAAACATAAAGTGTACAACAACTTTACAAAACTGAACTGAACAGAAAAAAAAAACAACATGAACAGGAAGAAGTTTTCTATTAAATCTAATTTAAATAAAAAAAATACAGAAAAAATCCTGATATATAAAGTCAACTTTAGTTTTCACAGTAAAAATACAGAAATTGCAGTCTTATTTGTTTAACTGCAGAAAAAAGAGAAAAATATATAAAAAGGCTTTTATTTTAAACAAATATAAAAAAGTACTTTAGTCTTTTTTTTTTTATATTATTTGCAACTTTTATATTAATACAAATATTATTTGCATTCAGTTTGTGCATTTTATTTAACATTATTTCAATTTATGCCTTTTTAAACTTAGTATACTTTTTTATTAAAAATATAATAACATTTTTAAAACAATTTCTTCTTTCATTTTGTTTAATTTAGTTTGTTTTGCTTTTTATTAAAATGTTTGTTTGTAAAAGTCACGTTTGCATTTTTGTTTTTAACTAAAAGTTTCCAGACATACGTGTTTGTTGCTCGCCTTTTTTGAAGTTGCAAATTGTTGTAATATGAATGAATTCATATTTATGAATTCTATTGAAATAAATTATTTAACAAGTTTTGCAATTTTATGTAAATTTACTTAATTTAGAGAAATGTTTTTGAAAAGAGGATTAATGTGTGTGTTAGGCGTATGAGTAATATGTTTTGTGTAGCAAGACGTATGAGTAATATGGTTAATTTATTATACATAAGTAACACTAAAGTTATAAAGTAATAAATCTATTTTATAGATAGGACTTTATTTTAGTATATAGTCCAACCTATATTTAGTGTACTATACATCTTCCGTACGAGATTTATGACAATAATGGAACCAAGAATATACAATCTGCTAAATAATACTAAAATATCTAGTCAATTAAAGTAAATAGTTTCTAGAAATCTATTTCAAAAAGTTTATTTAACTATATTAAGCAAAATGAAACAATACTATGGATAGTATTAGTTACAAATATAAGGGGTAGTAAATGACATTTGGGTTGGATTTCTATGAGTAAAATGAAGTCGAGCTCAAATAAAATTTATACAGGAAATTGAACCCACTACACTCAAACTGATCGACAAGCAGCTTAACATCATACCGAGATATTCAATTTAAACATTTTCCCCATTACTATCGTCCACATTTTCATACCCCCAATAAAATTTTCTTCAATTTCTTATAAAACAGCAATACCAAGACTAAAAACAAAAGAAACTTATATTAATGCTACAATATTGCAAAAGAAAATATTGCAATATTTATTTATAAAACCAGCATGTTGCCACAACAAACAATAACTTTGAACAATAAGAAAATTTCATACAGAAGAATATTTATTTAAAATTCAATTTTGCTAAACAAAACTAAATAATTAAATAGAATTGAAATTGTTATTAAAATTAGAAAGTCAAGAAAACAATTAAATGGAAATAATATGTTCATGTCAACTACAGACAATAGAATCATATATTAAGTATACGCCTAGAAGGGCACGAACAAAACCAAAGAAGGAAGAGGACGCAGAGGCAAGAAAGAAGAAGGACAAAAGGTAGGCAACAGGAAAGGGAGAAGAGAGAACGAAAACGAACGAACGAAACGAACGAACGAAACGAACAACAAGAACGAACGAGAACGAAAACGAAGAACAAGAACGAAACGAACGAACGAACGAACGAACTAACGAACGAACGAACAACGAACGAACGAAAGAACGAACGAACGAACGAACGAACGAACGAACGAACGAACGAACGACGAACGAACGAACGAACGAACACGAACGAACGAACGAACACGAACGACAAGAACGAACAACGAAAACGAACGAACGAACAAACGAACGAACGAACGAAACGAAGAACGAACGAACGAACGAACGAACGAACGAACGAACGAACGAACGAACGAACGAACGAACAACGAACGAACGTACTAACTACTAACTACTAACTAACTAACTAACTAACTAACTAACTAACTAACTAACTACTAACTACTAACTAACTAACTAACTAACTAACTAACTAACTACTAACTAACTAACTAACTAACTAACTAACTAACAACTACTAACTACTAACTAACTAACTAACTAACTAACTAACTACGAACTAACTAACTAACTAACTAACTAACTAACTAACTAACTAACTAACGACACTAACTAACTAACTAACTAACTAACTAACTAACTAACTAACTAACTACTAACTAACTAACTAACTAACTAACTAACTAACTAACTAACTAACTAACTAACTAACTAACTACTAACTAACTAACTAACTAACTAACTAACTAACTACTAACTAACTAACTAACTAACTACTAACTAACTAACTAACTAACTAACTAACGAACTAACTAACTAACTAACTAACTACTAACTAACTAACTAACTAACTAACTAACTAACTAACTAACTACTAACTAACTAAACTAACTAACTACTAACTAACTAACG
This sequence comes from Lucilia sericata, assembly GCF_015586225.1. Classification (NCBI taxonomy): domain Eukaryota; kingdom Metazoa; phylum Arthropoda; class Insecta; order Diptera; family Calliphoridae; genus Lucilia; species Lucilia sericata. Next base: position 194,101 of record NW_023994644.1, read on the forward strand.
AACTAACTAACCTAACTACTAACTAACTAAACTAACTAACTAACCTAACTAACTAACTAACTGAACTAACTAACTACTAACCTAACTAACTACTACTAACTAACTAAACCTAACTAACTTACTAACTAACTAACTAACTAACTAACTAACTAACTGACTAATTAACTACTAACTAACTATCTAACTAACTAACTAACTAAATTTAAATGTATTGAAAATTAAAATTTAATTTTAGTGAAATCACAATTTAAGAAAATGACTTGGAAAAAGAATTGAATCACGTTTCGAAAACATGAACAACAAATTTCCAGTGCACTCTTTATGAATATTTACATAAAATTAATACAAAAGAAAAAATAAATAAGTTTCTCTTATTATTACATTTTCATAAAATCTCTTATTTGCTTCTCTCTCTCTCTCCCTTACATAGAAATTAATAAAACATCAACACAAATAGTCATAATTGTATTTACCTTAAAAGTTTGTTGTTATTATGTTTACAATGATCCTGTTCGGGCAGGCTCAATGTTTTGATTTCTTTGTTACAGCAAAAACACTAACAACGAACGAAACGCAACGCAAAGCAAAGACATTTTTTACACAAAAAATAAAGAAAGGCAGAGAAAATAACGGCACTGCTGCTGCATATCAATTACGCAGCTGCAGCAAATATGATTTAAATTTATTATTTTAGAAGAACTAATATTATTAAAAACTTTTTTATAACTAATATTCTTAAGAAATTTTATATTAAACTTTATTCATTAATTAATATATTAATTTTACTTTTTTATGCAGAAATTTTATTAAGAACTCATTTTTTACTAAATTTTAAAACTAATTTATTACAGATTTATATAAACAATTATATTATTTATTTAAAACACTTTTATAATTTTAGTTTTTTAATACCAAATGCCTTTTATTTCAAATTTCACTTTTTTATTACACTTTTTTTATTAAATAAAAAAATTTTATTAAAAACTTATTTTTTACAAATCTTAAATCTAATTAATAACACATTTATGTATGTGAACTTTTATTTATTTAAAACACTTTTGTAATTTTAATTATTTTATCAACAAACACCTTTTATTTACTATTTAACTTTTTTATTACACTTTTTTTTTTTTTTTGTTAAATAAAGATCACTCACGTTTTCTCCCGATCACCGTACCGTTTCAAAGAAGTGCTGTATTAAACTAATTGCTTGAGAATTAAATTAAAATCAAATAGTCAAAAATGCATGTTGATTAATAAATTGCAACAACAACAACAGTTTAATGAGTAAAACGAGCTCAATTTGAATTGAGTCAGTGTAAAAGGGGAGTGCAAAACTTTAGGGGAGAGGAAGTAATATGAGATCAAAGTAAACAATAATTTTAAAAGTATGTATCAATGGAAGTTCCTTTTCTCTTGTCTTTATGAACAAATCTAAATGTTAAGTTATAGTTCTGTTCTATTTCTGTTCTAGTTCTGTTCTAGTTCTGTTCTAGTTCTAGTTCTAGTTCTGTTCTAGTTCTGTTCTAGTTCTGTTCTAGTTCTGTTCTAGTTCTGTTCTAGTTCTATTCTAGTTCTATTCTAGTTCTGTTCTAGTTCTGTTCTAGTTCTGTTCTAGTTCTGTTCTAGTTCTGTTCTAGTTCTGTTCTAGTTCTGTTCTAGTTCTGTTCTAGTTCTAGTTCTGTTCTAGTTTTGTTCTAGTTCTGTTCTGTTCTGTTCTGTTCTAGTTCTGTTCTAGTTCTGTTCTAGTTCTGTTCTAGTTCTGTTCTAGTTCTGTTCTAGTTCTGTTCTAGTTCTGTTCTAGTTCTGTTCTAGTTCTGTTCTAGTTCTGTTCTAGTTCTGTTCTAGTTCTGTTCTAGTTCTGTTCTAGTTCTGTTCTAGTTCTGTTCTAGTTCTGTTCTAGTTCTGTTCTAGTTCTGTTCTAGTTCTGTTCTAGTTCTGTTCTAGTTCTGTTCTAGTTCTGTTCTAGTTCTGTTCTAGTTCTGTTCTAGTTCTGTTCTAGTTCTGTTCTAGTTCTGTTCTAGTTCTGTTCTAGTTCTGTTCTAGTTCTGTTCTAGTTCTGTTCTAGTTCTGTTCTAGTTCTGTTCTAGTTCTGTTCTAGTTCTGTTCTAGTTCTGTTCTAGTTCTGTTCTAGTTCTGTCTAGTTCTGTTCTAGTTCTGTTCTAGTTCTGTTCTAGTTCTGTTCTAGTTCTGTTCTAGTTCTGTTCTAGTTCTGTTCTAGTTCTGTTCTAGTTCTGTTCTAGTTCTGTTCTAGTGTTCTAGTTCTGTTCTAGTTCTGTTCTAGTTCTGTTCTAGTTCTGTTCTAGTTCTGTTCTACTTCTGTTCTACTTTATAACTTTATAACTTTATATAACTTTATAACTTTATAACTTTATAACTTTATAACTTTATAACTTTATAACTTTATAACTTTAAACTTTATAACTTTATAACTTTATAACTTTATAACTTTATAACTTTATAACTTTATAACTTTATAACTTTAACTATAACTTTATAACTTTATAACTTTATAACTTTATAACTTTATAACTTTATTTATAACTTATAACTTTATAACTTATAACTTTATAACTTTATAACTTTATAACTTTATAACTTTATAACTTTATAACTTTATAACTTTATAACTTTATAACTTTATAACTTTATAACTTTATAACTTTATAACTTTATAACTTTATAACTTTATAACTTTATAACTTTATAACTTTATAACTTTATAACTTTATAACTTTATAACTTTATAACTTTATAACTTTATAACTTTATAGCTTTATAACTTTATAACTTTATAACTTTATATGTTACCCACAAATTAAAAATTTATTATTTTTTTAATTTTTTTTATTTTATATTACTCTCTTAGCTACCTGCTTAACTTTTAATTTAATTAGTTTTCTCATATTTTTTTCATAAAACTTTTGTTTCATTTTAATATATTAAAACTGACAAATGCCACTTGTTTAAATAAATGAGTGATATCACAATTACTATAAAAAAAAACTTTTCTTTTATGTAATAAACAAATGAATTTTCTATGGTTTATAAATTTATTAAAAAAATCTGGAAAAAATAAAAGTTTCATATCATTAACACATTTCCAGCTTCCTATTTATAATAGAAATGCAGGTGGGTTTTGCATTTAGCAGTTTTTATGAATTTTTTTAACTTCCCAGCATTAAAAAAATTCATATTTATGAGCTGTTTTTAATTAAGCTAATGTACGCTGAATAAAAGAATAAAAAAATGTAAATTTTATTAAAAAAAAATATATATGTATGTACGAGAATAATAAACATAATTAAAAAGTTTTAGTGAAAAAGCAGATAATATGTAGTTTAAGTAGTAAAAGCGGGTTTTTAAATAATACGAGTACAATGTATGGGATTAAAGAGGTAAGTGTAGCATACTTAAGGGGTTTAGGTTTAAAATAATATTCATATATAATTAGTTTAGAGGATTAATTTAATATTTCAGTTAAATTTTATTTAAAATTTATAATTTTCATAATTTTTGCTTAAATCTTACTCAATTATTTTTATTACTTCCGACCGGAAACTAACCTGTTGTCTTTAAAATTCTACATAATTTATTTAAAATCTTTCAGTTAAACAAATAAGTCTAATGTATAAATTAATAATCATAACCAGAATACTTAATAACTAACAACTATACAAATATTTGTTAAATAAATGAAATAAATCTTAAATTACGTTTGCCTTGGCAATTAATACGCATAAATGCAAATAAACATTTAAATGAAATTTAATATTTCAATTAATAAAATTATCAATATTTGCCACAGTTTAATGTTATTAATATAAACAACAATAGCTTATCTATCTGTAAAAAAACATTTAACTAAATTTCAACCAATTAGCAAACATTTATAAGCAGCTTTATTATTGTTAAAAGCAAACAATCCAAAAGCCAAAAACAGCACAGGGAATGAATAAAACTCAAATATGTACAAAGAGCCATGTCAAAAACAAGGATATACACAATATTAAAATAGTCACACAAACATTTCCTGCCATATTATATTTCTATATCATAATCATCTTACTACGGTTATTATTATTAATATTGTATTTTCTATAGTCAACATTAACGCATACACGAATAAATTTGTATTCTATTCAAGTGTGTATTGAGCATATCCTTGGTATTATATACAATTTCATTTGTTATTAGTTTGTAATTTATGTTTATTAGGGGGGTCTCATTTGGACTATGGACTAGACCATAGACTAAACTATAGACTAGACTATAGACTAGACTATAGACTAGACTATAGACTAGACTATAGACTAGACTATAGACTAGACTATAGACTAGACTATAGACTAGACTATAGACTAGACTATAGACTAGACTATAGACTAGACTATAGACTAGACTATAGACTAGACATAGACTAGACTATAGACTAGACTATAGACTAGACTATAGACTAGACTATAGACTAGACTATAGACTAGACTATAGACTAGACTATAGACTAGACTATAGACTAGACTATAGACTAGACTATAGACTAGACTATAGACTAGACTATAGACTAGACTATAGACTAGACTATAGACTAGACTATAGACTAGACTATAGACTAGACTATAGACTAGACTATAAACTAGACTATAGACTAGACTATAGACTAGACTATAGACTAGACTATAGACTAGACTATAGACTAGACTATAGACTAGACTATAGACTAGACTATAGACTAGACTATAGACTAGACTATAGACTAGACTAGACTATACTATAGACTAGACTATAGACTAGACTAGACTATACTATAGACTAGACTATAGACTAGACTAGACTATAGACTAGACTATAGACTAGACTATAGACTAGACTATAGACTAGACTATAGACTAGACTATAGACTAGACTATAGACTAGACTATAGACTAGACTATAGACTAGACTATAGACTAGACTATAGACTAGACTATAGACTAGACTATAGACTAGACTATAGACTAGACTATAGACTAGACTATAGACTAGACTATAGACTAGACTATAGACTAGACTATAGACTAGACTATAGACTAGACTATAGACTAGACTATAGACTAGACTATAGACTAGACTATAGACTAGACTATAGACTATAGACTAGACTATAGACTAGACTATAGACTAGACTATAGACTAGACTATAGACTAGACTATAGACTAGACTATAGACTAGACTATAGACTAGACTATAGACTAGACTATAGACTAGACTATAGACTAGACTATAGACTAGACTATAGACTAGACTATAGACTAGACTATAGACTAGACTATAGACTAGACTATAGACTAGACTATAGACTAGACTATAGACTAGACTATAGACTAGACTATAGACTAGACTATAGACTAGACTATAGACTAGACTATAGACTAGACTATAGACTAGACTATAGACTAGACTATAGACTAGACTATAGACTAGACTATAGACTAGACTATAGACTAGACTATAGACTAGACTATAGACTAGACTAGACTATAGACTAGACTAGACTAGACTAGACTATAACTAGACTATAGACTAGACTATAGACTAGACTATAGACTAGACTATAGACTAGACTATAGACTAGACTATAGACTAGACTATAGACTAACTATAGACTAGACTATAGACTAGACTGTAGACCTGAATAATAACGAGACTATGGACTAAACTTTAGGCTAGAGCTGAGACAATAAAATCTCCTACAGTCGAAGGAACAGACTAGACCATAGACAAGACATAACAAGACATTAAGACATGCAGACTGTTGTTTGATCTATTGCCCAAATTCTCTACCTCTTTAAAATATGTTTAATTTTTGAAACATATTTTACTATTTTATATGCTCGTTAATTATTTTATTCCGTCATATTTTTACGCTTATGCTTCCCAAGTATTTTATATGATTGTTGCAGCTAAAGTGTCTGATTTTGTCGTTGTTTTTTAGTTTAAATTACGTAGCAAAAGTGTTAAAATGTATTTGAAGAGTGTGTATTATACAGATCCGTACATACTTTAACACAAACTCACACATGTTCACTCAAACACACGCATTGTGTTGCAAACTCACAGCAGGAGTGCGAAGGTATGAATACATATCATGCCAATGACACCTTTAAATTGCAATACTCATATTCACACACGCACACTTACAGATACTTACTCACTCTCACAAACAAACATAATGAGGCAGGCTTTTCAAAAGGTGAAAAGTGCAGATATGTTTGAGTAAATGAATGAATGAATGTGAGTGTTTAACAGAGTATGTGAAATTTCAGACTATGATTTTACTTTTTTTTTTCCTCTGTATGTTTAATGTGAAGTCTTATAATATGAAGTGCTGCTGCTGCTAGTACCTAGAATTATTGCTACAATCTGTATTTGCTGCTTTTATATTTGTCATTGTTGTTGGCATTGCTGCGTATAATGACAACCTGAAACTAACTGTATAAAGTATGATGTATGTCAATCAAATGAGAACATGAATGTGTCCGTATACAAATGTGTGTATGTGCGTATCTATAGTAGTCAAGTGCACTTCAAATGACAGTAACAACAACAACAATAATGGCAATAACAGCAAAAATTGTTTGTTGCTGAATGTATTGTATATAAAAATACACAATCACATTCTTACTTTTACACGCATACATATAACCTGAAGTAGACAGCTAGAGAGATAAACATTCTGTTGAAAAATAATGTGTAGCATACTTTTGGGTTTCCTATGAAAATCTATCTTTAAAGCATTTAATAGTTTAAGGTGCAATTTTAAGTACACTTTGAATTGTATTTACTGACAATAGTTTAGCACACACAAAGATATGTACTTAGTGTGAGTTTTGTTATTGAGGTAATTTTTTGAATCATGTCTAAGGCGTATAAGTAGCAGTTCTTTTAGAACTGAGGTTAAGGTAGTTAACCCTTTAAAGTTTGTTACTATGACTTTGTAAAATATTATATTTAAAAATAAATTAAGATCCAACCTACATTATAGTCTATAGTCTAGTCTATAGTCTAGTCTATAGTCTAGTCTATAGTCTAGTCTATAGTCTAGTCTATAGTCTAGTCTATAGTCTAGTCTATAGTCTAGTCTATAGTCTAGTCTATAGTCTAGTCTATAGTCTAGTCTATAGTCTAGTCTATAGTCTAGTCTATAGTCTAGTCTATAGTCTAGTCTATAGTCTAGTCTATAGTCTAGTCTATAGTCTAGTCTATAGTCTAGTCTATAGTCTAGTCTATAGTCTAGTCTATAGTCTAGTCTATAGTCTAGTCTATAGTCTAGTCTATAGTCTAGTCTATAGTCTAGTCTATAGTCTAGTCTATAGTCTAGTCTATAGTCTAGTCTATAGTCTAGTCTATAGTCTAGTCTATAGTCTAGTCTATAGTCTAGTCTATAGTCTAGTCTATAGTCGAGTCTATAGTCTAGTCTATAGTCTAGTCTATAGTCTAGTCTATAGTCTAGTCTATAGTCTAGTCTATAGTCTAGTCTATAGTCTAGTCTATAGTCTAGTCTATAGTCTAGTCTATAGTCTAGTCTATAGTCTAGTCTATAGTCTAGTCTATAGTCTAGTCTATAGTCTAGTCTATAGTCTAGTCTATAGTCTAGTCTATAGTCTAGTCTATAGTCTAGTCTATAGTCTATTTATAGTCTAGTCTATAGTCTAGTTTATAGTCTAGTCTATAGTCTAGTCTATAGTCTAGTCTATAGTCTAGTCTATAGTCTAGTCTATAGTTCTAGTCTAGTCTAGTCTAGTCTATAGTCTAGTCTATAGTCTAGTCTATAGTCTAGTCTATAGTCTAGTCTCTAGTCTAGTCTATAGTCTAGTCTATAGTCTAGTCTATAGTCTAGTCTATAGTCTAGTCTATAGTCTAGTCTATAGTCTAGTCTATAGTCTAGTCTATAGTCTAGTCTATAGTCTAGTCTATAGTCTAGTCTATAGTCTAGTCTAGTCTAGTCTATAGTCTAGTCTATAGTCTAGTCTATAGTCCCTAGTCTATAGTCATAGTCTATAGTCTAGTCTATAGTCTAGTCTATAGTCTAGTCTATGTCTAGTCTATAGTCTAGTCTATAGTCTAGTCTATAGTCTAGTCTATAGTCTAGTCTATAGTCTAGTCATAGTCTAGTCTATAGTCGAGTCCTATAGTCTAGTCTATAGTCTAGTCTATAGTCTAGTCTATAGTCTAGTCTAGTAGTCTAGTCTATCTAGTCTATAGTCTCGTCTATAGTCTCGTCTATAGTCTAGTCTATAGTCGAGTCTATAGTCTAGTCTATCTAGTCTGAGTCTATAGTAGTCTATAGTCTAGTCTATAGTCTAGTCTATAGTCTAGTCTAGTAGTCTAGTCTATAGTCTAGTCTATAGTCTAGTCTATAGTCTAGTCTATAGTCTAGTCTATAGTCTAGTCATAGTCTAGTCAGTCTATAGTCTAGTCTATAGTCTAGTCTATAGTCTAGTCTATAGTCTAGTCTATAGTCTAGTCTATAGTCCTAGTCTATAGTCTAGTCTATAGTCTAGTCTATAGTCTAGTCCTATAGTCTAGTCTATAGTCTAGTCTATATCTAGTCTATATCTAGTCTATAGTCTAGTCTATAGTCTAGTCTATAGTCTAGTCTATAGTCTAGTCTATAGTCAGTCTATAGTCTAGTCTATAGTCTAGTCTATAGTCTAGTCCTAGTCTACTAGTCTAGTCTAGTCTAGTCTAGTCTATATCTAGTCTATAGTCTAGTCTATATCTAGTCTATAGTCTAGTCCTATAGTCTAAGTCTAGCTAGTCTATAGTCTATAGTCTAGCCTACAGTCTAGTCTAGAGTTTAGTCTAATCTGTGGTAGCCTGCCGTCTTTAATTTTTTCTTTCAAAAGGAGCTAGAACGTCCTTTTAAAGCAATTTTCAATTATTTAATTATTTTTTATTGCTCTTGATTTTTTTCCCTGCAATGTCTATTGTTTATCTCTTAGCAAGTTCAATTCACAGCAAGTTGTGTGCTCTTACCCTTGCCAGCACTTACGATACTCGAGAAAATAATCATTTCTTTTATCGGTTTTTCATTTTTCAGAGTTTTTCATCATCATAATACAAACAATATATGCAGTCTAGTATGATGTTGACATTTGTTATTACACCGAGAGTAAAAAAATGAAAAGTAAACTCATACAAACAATAGCACTTACTGCAAATCAACAAATCAATTTTTTTCAACAACTTATACCATAGTTTTTTTTTCAGATTTTAACATAGTTTTTTCATATTACTAGTATAAGAGAATGGATTTTCAATATTTATTTAACTATAGAGACCAGTGATGGGCAATACAGATAAGAAATTTATCAAGTGCAAGTGCAAGTCTCTCAAAGTCCCACCCGCAGGATTTTGTAAGTTTTCATCTTCTATTAAGTACTTTGATAAAGTGCCCCTAACTGTTTTCGACTGTATGCTCCTTTCTAGCACTTATTTTTTTTTTACTTCTTTTTCTGAACTCTCTACAAGGTCTTGAAATATTCTAGAATGACAATTTTAAGTGTACTTACAACTACAAACTTGTTTTAAATTACAAATGTGAATCTGAACAAACGCACACATACATAAATAAATTGAAACGTTTATCTCTATAGAGGTAAATGTATGTGTGTAAAAGTAATATTTGTTCAATACTTACATGTTTGTTAATAATGAAAAAGTACTTTTTCTATAAAACTACCTTTCAATAACTTGTTTTAACATAACAATGAATATTTGTCTTAAAAATGTGTGTATTAAGACCAACCCCAAAAAATACTGCTTAATATAGTTTTCACCATAATTCAGAATATGTATATTCAGACCAACAGTCTAGACTAGCCCATAGTCTAGTCTATAGTCTAGTCTATAGTCTAGTCTATAGTCTAGTCTATAGTCTAGTCTATAGTCTAGTCTAATGTCTAGTCTATAGTCTAGTCTAATGTCTAGTCTATAGTCTAGTCTATAGTCCAGTCTATAGTCTAGTCTATAATCTAGTCTATAGTCTAGTCTATAGTCTAGTCTATAGTCTAGTCTATAGTCTAGTCTATGGTCTAGTCTATAGACTAGTCTATAGTCTAGTCTATAGTCTAGTCTATAGACTAGTCTATAGTCTAGTCTATAGTCTAGTCTATAGTCTAGTCTATAGTCTAGTCTATAGTCTAGTCTATAGTCTAGTCTATAGTTAGTCTATAGTCTAGTCTATAGTCTAGTCTATAGTCTAGTCTATAGTCTAGTCTATAGTCTAGTCTATAGTCTAGTCTATAGTCCTAGTCTATAGTCTAGTCCATATTCTAGTCTAGTCTATAGTCTAGTGTATAGTCTAGTCTATAGTCTAGTCTATAGTCTAGTCTATAGTCTAGTCTATAGTCTAGTCTATGTCTAGTCTATAGTCTAGTCTATAGTCTAGTCTATAGTCTAGTCTATAGTCTAGTCTATAGTCTAGTCTATAGTCTAGTCTATAGTCTAGTCTATAGTCTAGTCTATAGTCTAGTCTATAGTCTAGTCTATAGTCTAGTCTATAGTCTAGTCTATAGTCTAGTCTATAGTCTAGTCTATAGTCTATAGTCTAGTCTATAGTCTAGTCTATAGTCTAGTCTATAGTCTAGTCTATAGTCTAGTCTATAGTCTAGTCTATAGTCTAGTCTATAGTCTAATCGAGTCTATAGTCTAGTCTATAGTCTAGTCTATAATCTAGTCTATAGGTCTAGTCTATAGTCTAGTCTATAGTCTAGTCTATAGTCTAGTCTATATTCTAGTCTATAGTCTAGTCTATAGTCTAGTCTATCGTGTAGTCTATCTGTCTAGTCTATAGTCTAGTCTATAGTCTAGTCTATAGTCTAGTCTATAGTCTAGTCTATAGTCTAGTCTATAGTCTAGTCTATAGTCTAGTCTATAGTCTAGTCTATAGTCTCTGTCTATAGTCTAGTCTATAGTCTAGTCTATAGTCTAGTCTAATAGTCTAGTCTATAGTCTAGTCTATAGTCAGTCTATAGTCTAGTCTATAGTCAGATAGTCTAGTCTAGTCTAGTCTATAGTATAGTCTACAGTCTAGTCTATAGTCTAGTCTACAGTCTAGTCTATAGTATAGTCTACAGTCTAGTCTACAGTCTAGTCTATAGTCTAGTCTATAGTCTAGTCTATAGTCTAGTCTATAGTCTAGTCTATAGTCTAGTCTATAGTCTAGTCTATAGTCTAGTCTATAGTCTAGTCTATAGTCTAGTCTATAGTCTAGTCTATAGTCTAGTCTATAGTCTAGTCTATAGTCTAGTCTATAGTCTAGTCTATAGTCTAGTCTATAGTCTAGTCTATAGTCTAGTCTATAGTCTAGTCTATAGTCTAGTCTATATTCTAGTCTATAATCTAGTCTATATTCTAGTCTATCGTCTAGTCTATAATCTAGTCTATAGTGTAGTCTATCGTCTAGTCTATAGTCTAGTCTATAGTCTAGTCTATAGTCTAGTCTATAGTCTAGTCTATTAGTCTAGTCTATAGTCTAGTCTATAGTCTAGTCTATAGTCTAGTCTATAGTCTAGTCTATAGTCTAGTCTATAGTCTAGTCTATAGTCTAGTCTATAGTCTAGTCTATAGTCTAGTCTATAGTCTAGTCTATAGTCTAGACTATAGTCTAGTCTATAGTCTAGTCTATAGTCTAGTCTATAGTCTAGTCTATAGTCTAGTCTATAGTCTAGTCTATAGTCTAGTCTATAGTCTAGTCTATAGTCTAGTCTATAGTCTAGTCTATAGTCTAGTCTATAGTCTAGTCTATAGTCTAGTCTATAGTCTAGTCTATATTCTAGTCTATAATCTAGTCTATATTCTAGTCTATCGTCTAGTCTATAATCTAGTCTATAGTGTAGTCTATCGTCTAGTCTATCTATAGTCTAGTCTATAGTCTAGTCTATAGTCTAGTCTATAGTCTAGTCTATAGTCTAGTCCATAGTCTAGTCTATAGTCTAGTCTATAGTCTAGTCTATAGTCTAGTCTATAGTCTAGTCCATAGTCTAGTCTATAGTCTAGTCTATAGTCTAGTCTATAGTCTAGTCTATAGTCTAGTCTATAGTCTAGTCTATAGTCTAGTCTAAGTCTAGTCTATAGTATAGTCTACAGTCTAGTCTACAGTCTAGTCTATAGTCTAGTCCTATAGTCTATATAGTCTAGTTCTATAGTCTAGTCTACAGTCTAGTCTATAGTATAGTCTACAGTCTAGTCTACAGTCTAGTCTAGATAGTCTAGTCTATAGTCTAGTCTATAGTCTAGTCTATAGTCTAGTCTATAGTCTAGTCTATAGTCTAGTCTATAGTCTAGTCTATAGTCTAGTCTATAGTCTAGTCTATAGTCTAGTCTATAGTCTAGTCTATAGTCTAGTCTATAGTCTTAGTCTCTAGTCTAGTCTAGTACGTCTAGTCTATAGTCTAGTCTACAGTCTAGTCTATAGTCAGTCTATAGTCTAGTCTATAGTCTAGTCCATAGTCTAGTCTATAGTCTAGTCTATAGTCTAGTCTATAGTCTAGTCTATAGTCTAGTCCATAGTCTAGTCTATAGTCTAGTCTATAGTCTAGTCTATAGTCTAGTCTATTGTCTAGTCTATAGTCTAGTCTATAGTCTAGTCTATAGTCTAGTCTATAGTCTAGTCTATAGTCTAGTCCATAGTCTAGTCTATAGTCTAGTCTATAGTCTAGTCTATAGTCTAGTCTATAGTCTAGTCTATAGTCTAGTCTATAGTCTAGTCTATAGTATAGTCTATAGTCTAGTCTACAGTCTAGTCTATAGTATAGTCTACAGTCTAGTCTACAGTCTAGTCTATAGTCTAGTCTATAGTCTAGTCTATAGTCTAGTCTATAGTCTATAGTCTAGTCTATAGTCTAGTCTATAGTCTAGTCTATAGTCTAGTCTATAGTCTAGTCTATAGTCTAGTCTATAGTCTAGTCTATAGTCTAGTCTATAGTCTAGTCTATAGTCTAGTCTATAGTCTAGTCTATAGTCTAGTCTATAGTCTAGTCTATAGTCTAGTCTATAGTCTAGTCTATAGTCTAGTCTATAGTCTAGTCTATAGTCTAGTCTATAGTCTAGTCTATAGTCTAGTCTATAGTCTAGTCTATAGTCTAGTCTATAGTCTAGTCTATAGTCTAGTCTATAGTCTAGTCTATAGTCTAGTCTATAGTCTAGTCTATAGTCTAGTCTATAGTCTAGTCTATAGTCTAGTCTATAGTCTAGTCTATAGTCTAGTCTATAGTCTAGTCTATAGTCTAGTCTATAGTCTAGTCTATAGTCTAGTCTAGTCTATATTCTAGTCTATATTCTAGTCTATAGTCTAGTCTATAGTCTAGTCCATAGTCTAGTCTATAGTCTAGTCCATAGTCTAGTCTATAGTCTAGTCTATAGTCTAGTCCATAGTCTAGTCTATAGTCTAGTCTATAGTCTAGTCTATAGTCTAGTCTATAGTCTAGTCTATATTCTAGTCTATAGTCTAGTCTATAGTCTAGTCTATAGTCTAGTCTATAGTCTATTCTATAGTCTAGTCTATAGTCTAGTCTATAGTCTAGTCTATAGTCTAGTCTATAGTCTAGTCTATAGTCTAGTCTAGTCTATAGTCTAGTCTATAGTCTTAGTCTATAGTCTAGTCTATAGTCTAGTCTATAGTCTAGTCTATAGTCTAGTCTATAGTCTAGTCTATAGTTAGTCTATAGTCTAGTCTATAGTCTAGTCTATAGTCTGTCTTAAGTCTAGTCTCATAGTCTAGTCTATAGTCTAGTCTATAGTCTAGTCTATAGTCTAGTCTATAGTCTAGTCTATAGTCTAGTCTATAGTCTAGTCTATAGTCTAGTCTATAGTCTAGTCTATAGTCTAGTCTATAGTCTATCTATCGTCTAATCTATAGTCTAAGTCTACTAGTCTAGTCTATAGTCTAGTCTATAGTCTAGTAGTCTATAGTCTAGTCTATAGTCTAGTCTATAGTCTAGTCTATAGTCTAGTCTATAGTCTAGTCTATAGTCTAGTCTATAGTCTAGTCTATAGTCTAGTCTATAGTCTAGTCTATAGTCTAGTCTATAGTCTAGTCTATAGTCTAGTCTATAGTCTAGTCTATAGTCTAGTCTATAGTCTAGTCTATAGTCTAGTCTATAGTCTAGTCTATAGTCTAGTCTATAGTCTAGTCTATAGTCTAGTCTATAGTCTAGTCTATAGTCTAGTCTATAGTCTAGTCTATAGTCTAGTCTATAGTCTAGTCTATAGTCTAGTCTATAGTCTAATCTATAGTCTAGTCTAAGTCTAGTCTATAGTCTAGTCTATAGTCTAGTCTATAGTCTAGTCTATAGTCTAGTCTATAGTCTAGTCTATAGTCTAGTCTATAGTCTAGTCTATAGTAGTCTAGTCTATAGTCTAGTCTATAGTCTAGTCTATAGTCTAGTCTATAGTCTAGTCTATAGTCTAGTCTATAGTCTAGTCTATAGTCTAGTCTATAGTCTAGTCTATAGTCTAGTCTATAGTCTAGTCTAGTCTATAGTCTAGTCTATAGTCTAGTCTATAGTCTAGTCTATAGTATAGTCTATAGTCTAGTCTATAGTCTAGTCTGTAGTCTAGTCTAGTCTAGTCTATAGGTTAGTCTATAGTCCAGTTTATAGTCTATTCTATGGTCAATTCTACAATCTATTCTCTCGCCTAAACTACAGTCTTAGACCATTCTAATTTTCTTGAGCAGTTCTAATATTTTTGATTGCATATGTATTTTCGAACAAACAAAACATCTAGATGTTTTAAGCATTTTTCTCTTTTTTCCATAAAAATTAATGTTTGTTTTCATTGCTGTGTAATCTTTGTAAGTTGTGTTAAATAAAGATGCTAGAAATGTAATTGAAATGTTCGAATAAAAACAAAAGATTGGAAAAAACAAGAGGAAAAAATACTTACATATATTGACCTTAAATCGAGCAGGATCTTGTCTGTAAATAGAAATGTTTTGTTAAGTACAATTGGAACAAATAGTTTTGTAAAATTTTTATTGATAAACGTTAAGATTTAGTTGTAAATTTTCTATGAAATAATTTGATTTTGGATACTAAATATTAATACTTAATATTTTCTGATATAGTTCTTTTTCATATCACAGTCCCTATTATAAGCGTTTGTCCTTTTCTCTAATATCAACATTAGTTTCTATTTTTTCCTACTTAAACTCCCGTTTAAATTAACTGTCCTTATAATTATTTCTATTGTAGCCTATCTTTCTTTGTATTTAAACATTGCCTACTTTAAGGCTTTAATTTAATTACCTCTTCTAATTATTTCCATTTATTACCCAAATACTACCATAAGTAACACTACAATAAAATCCTCCACAAACCAAATTTCTATTGTTAGCAATTTATACATTAAATTACCTGCCATAAATCACTTCTTTATCAAAACCACATTACCAATCCAATGACTATCCAAGCTCAAAAAAGACAGCCTAACGAACTCTAAAGGCACAATGTTCAAATGTTACTTTCTCTACTCGTATTATTGCTAAAACGAGTAAAGTGTTTCTTAAGCCAGCACAACTTTTCTCTCACTCTTCCTTACAATTTGAGCTTTACTCGTTTACACATAAATACTTTGAATTTTTCTATAGCATACCAGCAAGGGGTATTGTTTTTGGGTTTTTGGAAAAAACAATTCTATCCATCCTTTCTCTAGCGTTAATATGGAAAATTTATAGCCCAACAAATGGCTAAAGTTTTATTTACATGTAATTGAATAAAATTTTATGGATGTTAAAGCTGTTAAGAATGATTATGGGAATGGGAGTTTGTAGTGTGATGGTAAGCAGGTATTGGATTATGTAACAAGCTACAAGGTAGTTATTGTTGTTGTTGCTTGCAAAGTTACAATAACATATATTGAGAAAAATGTAATATTAAAATTTATGTCCTTTCGACTGAAAAACAATTTTAGAGATCTATTATATTTTTTGGGGGTAAATGGTATAAAAACAACCAGTGACACAAAAACCGGTGTCATTTAAAAAAAAATATGAGCAACAAAAGGAAATATTAAAAACAAATAATTTTCAACAAAATTTCCAATAGACTAGACTATAGTGCAGACTATAGACTAGATCATGGTGCAAACTGTAGACTAGAAAATAGTCCAGACTATAGACTAGACAATAGTCCTGTCTATATATCAGACTATAGTCCAGACAACAGACCAGACTATAGTTCAAACTGAAGACCCGACAATAATTCAGACTATATAAAATACTATAGATTATTCAGTTTATAGATCAAACTATAGTCCAAGCAATAGACAAGACTATAGTCCAGACTATAGACTAGAACATAGCGCAAACTATAGACAAGACTATAATCCAAACCATAGACTTCAGTCCAGACCAAAAACCATGGTCCAGACTATAGCCCAGACTATAGACAAGACTATAATCAATACTGTAAAACAAATTCTAGACCAGACTGAAGTCAAGAAAATAGACCAGACTATTACCCAGACCAGAATATTGTTCAGATTATAGACAAGACCATAGACTAGATTAGAATATAGTCCAGACTATAGACTAAACTATAGTCTAGATTATGAAATACTCTATAGTCCAAAATATAGACTAGTCCAGACTGTATACTGTAGTCCAGACTACAGACCGGCCATAGTGCAAACTGTAGACCAATATAACGTACAGATTATACACCAGACTATAATTCAGCCTATAGACCAGACTAAAGGCAGCCTATAGACCAGACTATACTGCAGATTATAGACATGACTATAGTCCAGCTCATATACTAGAATATAATCCGCACTATAGACCACACTATAGTTCAGCCTATAGACTAAACTGTAGTCGACTATAGATCAGTTTTTAGTCCAGCTTATAGACGCGTCTATGGTGCAGATTATAGTCCTGCCTATAGACCAGATTATAATACAGACTGCAGACCAGAATTTATTCCAGCTTATGGACTAGACTATAGTCCTGAATACAGACCAGACTATAGTGCAGCCTATAGACTAGAGTATAATTCAGACTTTAGACAAAATTATTGACTAGACTACAGTAAAGACTAAAGACTAAACTAGACTATAATTCAAACTATAGACTAAACCATAGTCCAGACTATTGACTAGACTATAGTCCAGGTTATAGATAAGACTATAGTACAGACTATGGATTATACTTTAGTCCAGACTATAGACTAGACTGTAGTCCAAACTATAGACTAGACTATAGTCCAAACTATAGACTATAGTCCAAACTACACTATATTCCAGACTATAAACTATAATATACTATAGTCCAGACTATAGACTATATAGTCCAGACTATAGACAAGAGTATAGTCATATATTCCAGACTACAGACTATAATATAGTCCAGACTATATATTAGATTATAGCTCAGACTATAGACTAGACTACAATCCAGACTATAGACAAAACTATAGACCCAAATATAGTCCTGACCATAGACCAGACTATAGTCTAGATTATTGATAAGACTATAATCCAGACTATAGACCAAAAGTACAAAAACTATATAGGACTTTAGTCCAGACAACAAACTAGACTATAGCCCAGAGTATAGACTAAACTATAGATCCTACTATATTCCAGACTAAAGTCCAGATTATAGATGAGACCATAATCCAGACTATAGATCAAAAATACAAAAACTATATAGGACTTTAGTCCAGACTATAAACTAGACTATAGTCCAGACCATAGACTAAATTATATACCCCACTATAGTCCTGACTATAGACCAGACTAAAGACTAAACTATAGACTCGACTAAAGTCCTGACTATAGACCAGACTATTGTCCAGATTATTGATGAGACTATAATCTAGACTATAGACCAAAAGTACAAAAACTATATAGAACTTTAGTCCAGACTATAAACTAGACTATAGTCCAGACTATAAACTAGACTATAGCTCAGACTATAGACTAAACAATAGATCCGACTATATTCCAGACTAGAGTCCAGATTATAGATGAGACCATAATCCAGACTATAGACCAAAAATATGAAAACTACTATATATAGGACTTTAGTACTGTCTTTAGTCCAGACTATAGACTATACTGGACTATTTTTCAGACTTTAGATTTGATTATATTCCAAACTATACACTAGTTTATACTCCAGACTCTATAGTAGACTATATTACTGAGTATTGACTAGACTATAGTCCAGATTATAGACTAGATTATAATCCAGCCTATAGACTACAACAGTATTGTCTAGTTTATTGTCCACACTATAGACTAGAGTAGAGCCCAGATAATAGATTAGTATGTGCTCCAAACTATAGTGAATTAAGTTTTTAATAAAAGTAGTTCCCAAAAAGTAAATTCCTTTATTTTTCCATTTAAACTCCTCTACATATCCTTTTCTTTGTCACCAACTGTTTAAATAATGTCCTTCATACCAAATATTTTCAGCACAAAATGTAATGCCTATATAAATAAAATGATTTATTGCCTTTAACATGCAACAAATTTTCCGAAAAATTATTAAAGAAAAATAACAATAAATGAAAAAAAAAAACAAAGAAAATTTCATAAAATATTTTACTAATGAAATAAATCAATATTTGAATAGAGTATTACACCTAAAAATATGCTGTAATATTTGCTTTAAAACTAAGTCAATAAATCTATAGAGTGAGGAGTAACATGAAGCAGAGTTAGGTGGATTTATGAGGTTCTTTCTTCTGACAATTTTAAATAAATAATATATTAGGAAAATATAGTCTACTTTTAAGAATGTAGTATACTTTTAGGCAAATACTTAAATCTTTATAAATTTACTTATGATTTATGTGTTAGACGAATATATTTACGTAGAAGATTATGTTATAATTTCAAATGTTTGATTGTTATGGAACAAATATCTCTATAAATAAAGATAAATCTATTGTTTTAAATATAAGCCTGGAAGTAGGCTACAGAAATAGATAAAAATGCTTAGAAATATGTTAAATCAGTAAAAAATTTCTATAAAAGTTTATTTTTAAAGAAATGTAAAAAAGTATTTCTACTAATTTTATTAAAATTTACTATAGTTTTTGTAGTTTTCCCCTTCCCTCTCTTTAAGTCATAAATATTTGTTTTATTACTCATTAATATTCAAAATTTGTTTCTTATAATCTAGATTTTTTTACGAATTTTTCTCATGTTTTATTTTTCCTTTATGAGTTTCCAGCAGCTCGTTAAACAAAGTTTTCTTTTAGTTTCCTAAATTTTCTTTTTTCCCACCGATCTAAGTGCAATATCACGTTTTCAAAAGTTTGTTATATTTTATTTGTTTTATGCTGCTTTTGTTAGTTTTTATCTTTTCACAGAAAAAAAAAAACAAACAAAAAACGAATAAAAAACACTAAATGTGATTGAAGTTTTTGGTTGTCTTCCAAATGGGTAAAGCGTGAAAACGAGCTATAGGTCATTAAAGTTTGGTGTGATATTTTTTTGCGTTCATTTTCTTATTGTCAAAAATATAATTTTTACTTTTTATATTTTACCCTCTAGAAATATAATGATATTGGAAATTGATAAGAAACTATGTATAGTTTATAAATTGTTCATAAAATATGGTTAAAAAATAGAAAATAAATAGAGTAAAATATTTATTAAGGAAAAACAAGCTGCAGGCAGTTAAAAACGGAAAGAAATTGCTTCAAATTTATTTATTTAAGGGAAAATTAAAAAAAAATCATTTCGTTTTACAAGCCCTTGATATTCTATATCACAGTCAATTCTTCCTATTTAGCTCTGCTAACATTCATTATTAACCCCTCAAAGTATGCTTTACTTTTTAGAGTTCAATAACACCTAACCGTATGCTTCAGTTACTGGTTGTTATATATTTCAACTGTCACATTTATATTTAATAATATTTATTTTAATTATTTAAAGCAATTTAATATAATTATTTATTTCTATAAAAAAAACACTCACACACATGTAAAAGAAACATAATTTAATTAATTTTATATTTTAAATTTGTGTTAATGTAATTATTATGTGACAAATTTCATTAATATTAAATATTATTATAAAAATATTTAATTAAATTATTTGCAATATTATTTATTAAATAATAACTAAAGCAATGCAAGGAATTGTTAAATTAGTAAAATAGTTTAAACAGACTAGACTATAGACTAGACTATATAGACTAGACTATATAGACTAGACTATATAGACTAGACTATATAGACTAGACTATATAGACTAGACTATATAGACTAGACTATATAGACTAGACTATATAGACTAAACTATATAGACTAGACTATATAGACTAGACTATATAGACTAAACTATACAGACTAGACTATATAGACTAGACTATATAGACTAGACTATATAGACTAGACTATATAGACTAGACTATATAGACTAGACTATAGACTAGACTATATAGACTAGACTATATAAACTAGACTATATAGACTAGACTATATAGACTAGACTATATAGACTAGACTATATAGACTAGACTATATAGACTAGACTATAGACTAGACTATATAGACTAGACTATTTCCTACCAAAATTCGATTTTTGAGTGAAAACATAAAAGTACATTTTCTGGCTAAACTATAAGAGCTAGAGCAAAAACAATGAAAATCTGTGATCACTTTTATTTCCTACAAAAATTCGATTTTTTGAATGAAAACATAAAAGTCCATTTTCTGGTTAAACTATAAGAGCTAGAGCAAACACAATGAAAATCTGTGATCACTTCTACTTCCTACCAAAATTCGATTTTTTGCGTGAAAATATAAAAGTCCATTTTCTGGCTAAACTATAAGAGCTAGAGCAAAAATAATGAAAATCTGTGATCACTTTTATTTCCTACCAAAATTCGATTTTTTGAGTGAAAATATAAAAGTCCATTTTCTGGCTAAACTATAAGAGCTAGAGCAAAAACAATGAAAATCTGTGATCACTTTTATTTCCTACCAAAATTCGATTTTTTGAGAGAAAACATAAAAGTCCATTTTCTGGCTAAACTATAAGAGCTAGAGCAAAAACAATGAAAATCTGTGATCACTTTTATTTCCTACCAAAATTCGATTTTTTGAGTGAAAACATAAAAGTCCACTTTCTGGCTAAACTATAAGAGCTAGAGCAAAAACAATGAAAATCTGTGATCACTTTTATTTCCTACCAAAATTCCATTTTTTGAGTGAAAACATAAAAGTCAATTTTCTGGCTAAACTATAAGAGCTAGAGCAAAAACAATGAAAATCTGTGATCACTTTTATTTCCTACCAAAATTCGATTTTTTGAGAGAAAACATAAAAGTCTATTTTCTGGCTAAACTATAAGAGCTAGAGCAAAAACAATGAAAATCTGTGATCACTTTTATTTCCTACCAAAATTCGATTTTTTGAGTGAAAACATAAAAGTCCATTTTCTGGCTAAACCATAAGAGCTAGAGCAAAAACAATGAAAATCTGTGATCACTTTTATTTCCTACCAAAATTAGATTTTTTGAGTGAAAACATAAAAGTCCATTTTCTGGCTAAACTATAAGAGCTAGAGCAAAAACAATGAAAATCTGTGATCACTTTTATTTCCTACCAAAATTCCATTTTTTGAGTGAAAACATAAAAGTCCATTTTCTGGCTAAACTATAAGAGCTAGAGCAAAAACAATGAAAATCTGTGATCACTTTTATTTCCTACCAAAATTACATTTTTTGAGTGAAAACATAAAAGTCCATTTTCTGGCTAAACTATAAGAGCTAGAGCAAAAACAATGAAAATCTGTGATCACTTTTATTTCCTACCAAAATTCGATTTTTTGAGAGAAAACATAAAAGTCCATTTTCTGGCTAAACTATAAGAGCTAGTGCAAAAACAATGAAAATCTGTGATCACTTTTATTTCCTACCAAAATTCGATTTTTTGAGTGAAAACATAAAAGTCCATTTTCTGGCTAAACCATAAGAGCTAGAGCAAAAACAATGAAAATCTGTGATCACTTTTATTTCCTACCAAAATTAGATTTTTTGAGTGAAAACATAAAAGTCCATTTTCTGGCTAAACTATAAGAGCTAGAGCAAAAACAATGAAAATCTGTGATCACTTTTATTTCCTACCAAAATTCGATTTTTTGAGTGAAAACATAAAAGTCCATTTTCTGGCTAAACTATAAGAGCTAGAGCAAAAACAATGAAAATCTGTGATCACTTTTATTTCCTACCAAAATTCCATTTTTTGAGTGAAAACATAAAAGTCCACTTTCTGGCTAAACTATAAGAGCTAGAGCAAAAACAATGAAAATCTGTGATCACTTTTATTTCCTACCAAAATTCCATTTTTTGAGTGAAAACATAAAAGTCCACTTTCTGGCTAAACTATAAGAGCTAGAGCAAAAACAATGAAAATCTGTGATCACTTTTATTTCCTACCAAAATTCCATTTTTTGAGTGAAAACATAAAAGTCCATAAAGGTCCATTTTCTGGCTAAACTATAAGAGCTAGAGCAAAAACAATGAAAATTTGTGATCACTTTTATTTCCT
The DNA here is from genome assembly GCF_015586225.1 of Lucilia sericata. Lineage (NCBI taxonomy): Eukaryota > Metazoa > Arthropoda > Insecta > Diptera > Calliphoridae > Lucilia > Lucilia sericata. Next base: position 216,661 of record NW_023994644.1, read on the forward strand.
ACCAAAACTCGATTTTTTGAGTGAAAACATAAAAGTCCACTTTCTGGCTAAGCTATAAGAGCTAGAGCAAAAACAATGAAAATCTGTGATCACTTTTATTTCCTACCAAAATTCGATTTTTTGAGTGAAAACATAAAAGTCCATTTTTTGGCTAAACTAGAAGAGCTAGGGCCAAAACAGTGAAAATCTGTGATCACTTCTATTTCCTACTTGAATTTGATTTTTTGAGTGAAAACATAAAAGTCCACTTTCTGGCTAAACTATAAGAGCTAGAGCAAAAACAATGAAAATTTGTGATCACTTTTATTTCCTACCAAAATTCGATTTTTTGAGTGAAAACATAAAAGTCCATTTTTTGGCTAAACTAGAAGAGCTAGGGCCAAAACAGTGAAAATCTGTGATCACTTCTATTTCCTACTTGAATTTGATTTTTTGAGTGAAAACATAAAAGTCCATTTTCTGGCTAAACTATAAGAGCTAGAGCAAAAACAATGAAAATCTGTGATCACTTTTATTTCCTACTTAAATTCGATTTTTTTAGTGAAAACATAAAAGTCCATTTTCTGGCTAAACTATAAGAGCTAGAGCAAAATCAATGAATATCTGTGATAATTTCTACTTCCTACCAAAATTCGATTTTTTGAGTGAAAACATAAAATAGACTAGTCTAGTCTATATAGACTAGACTATATGGACTAGACTATACTATAGACTAGGCTATATTTACACTCTAAACTATACTAAATAATTTTTCCTATTTTATAAATTTTTCTTTTAAATTTAAGAAAATAATTTTTATATCTATGTAAATATTTTAATTTAATTGTTTTGCTGATGATTTGCCTGCACTTCGTGCAAAACTTAATTTAATTATAATTTTCTTTTCCTTTCCACCAGTTGACCACTTATCAATTTCCTTACAATTGTTCATAGATTTTCCGTAGCTGATGTTCTTTACATTTTTAATATTTCTTGATTGCATTTTTGTTCAAATGCACAACCTATTATTAAGAAAAAACTCAAAAAGGAACAAAAAAGTATTTAGACCAAAAAAAAAAACTCTTAGAAAACTTATCAGCTGGCACACTGATAATAATTCAATTTCCGCAACTAAAACCTTCAACAATAAGAAAAACATACACACACTCACACAGCAGCAATAGTTTATTAAAAAAATAAACCCATAAAATGAAGAAAAAAGGAAGAAATTTAAAGACCAGGAAGGAAACCATAAGGAAAAATAGAAGACACGACCCTTTTGAACATGATAGATAGAAAACAGAGACAATACAAACAAAGACATGCTCTATCTCTTTCTTACTTACACACAAAGAAATGTCAAATGAGTAAAACGAAAGCAAAACAATATCCTGACAAAAGCGACGTTGCAGAAAATTCAATTTTGATTTGGTTTTTTTTCTGCGAAATGGTAGAAGAAATATAAAAAACAAAACCCTGTAAGCTAAGAAGATTTTCAGTTTATGATGTTGAGATTTTATGAATATGTATTTCTATTTTTTAGTTTTCTATTTCTGAAATATATATGAATGAGTTTTTTTCGAAGGAAAATAGAGATATTAAATTGATATGAACAAACAATATTGCAAAATGATGATGATATTTATATAGTTAACAATAAAATTAAAAGTAGCTTCTATAGTCTGGTCTATAGACTAGTGTATAGTCTAGTGTATAGTCTAGTCTATAGTCTAGTCTATAGTCTAGTCTATAGTCTAGTCTATAGTCTAGTCTATAGTCTAGTCTATAGTCTAGTCTATAGTCTAGTCTATAGTCTAGTCTATAGTCTAGTCTATAGTCTAGTCTATAGTCTAGTCTATAGTCTAGTCTATAGTCTAGTCTCTAGTCTAGTCTATAGTCTAGTCTATAGTCTAGTCTATAGTCTAGTCTATAGTCTAGTCTATAGTCTAGTCTATAGTCTAGTCTATAGTCTAGTCTATAGTCTAGTATAGTCTAGTCTATAGTCTAGTCTATAGTCTAGTCTATAGTCTAGTCTATAGTCTAGTCTATAGTCTAGTCTATAGTCTAGTCTATAGTCTAGTCTATAGTCTAGTCTATAGTCTAGTCTATAGTTAGTCTATAGTCTAGTCTATAGTCTAGTCTATAGTAGTCTATAGTCTAGTCTATAGTCTAGTCTATAGTCTAGTCTATAGTCTAGTCTATAGTCTAGTCTATAGTCTAGTCTATAGTCTAGTCTATAGTCTAGTCTATAGTCTAGTCTATAGTCTAGTCTATCTAGTCTATAGTCTAGTCTATAGTCTAGTCTATAGTCTAGTCTATAGTCTAGTCTATAGTCTAGTCTATAGTCTAGTCTATAGTCTAGTCTATAGTCTAGTCTATAGTCTAGTCTATAGTCTAGTCTATAGTCTAGTCTATAGTCTAGTCTATAGTCTAGTCTATAGTCTAGTCTATAGTCTAGTCTATAGTCTAGTCTATAGTCTAGTCTATAGTCTAGTCTATAGTCTAGTCTATAGTCTAGTCTATAGTCTAGTCTATAGTCTAGTCTATAGTCTAGTCTATAGTCTAGTCTATAGTCTAGTCTATAGTCTAGTCTATAGTCTAGTCTATAGTCTAGTCTATAGTCTAGTCTATAGTCTAGTCTATAGTCTAGTCTATAGTCTAGTCTATAGTCTAGTCTATAGTCTAGTCTATAGTCTAGTCTATAGTCTAGTCTATAGTCTAGTCTATAGTCTAGTCTATAGTCTAGTCTATAGTCTAGTCTATAGTCTAGACTATAGTCTAGTCTATAGTCTAGTCTATAGTCTAGTCTGTAGTCTAGTCTATAGTCTAGTCTATAGTCTAGTCTATAGTCTAGTCTATAGTCTAGTCTATAGTCTAGTCTATAGTCTAGTCTATAGTCTAGTCTATAGTCTAGTCTATAGTCTAGTCTATAGTCTAGTCTATAGTCTAGTCTATAGTCTAGTCTATAGTCTAGTCTATAGTCTAGTCTATAGTCTATTCTATAGCCTAATCTATAGTCTGGTCTACAGTCTAGCCTATGATCCAATCTGTAATCTATTCTGTAGCCTAATCTATATTCTACTCTATTCTTTTATCTAGCCTTTACTTCAGACACTCTTACTTCCATAATTTTGGCTGACCATCTCTTAATTCTGCTATATTTTGCCATTAATTTTCTCACATACATCCTGTCACCACTTAGAGTTATTACATCCTAAAATAGTTTTCCAATCAGAAACACCCACTTGTGTTAAACGTACAATAATTCTAAATCAAATTTATATGTTAAAATAAATACATAAATTACAAAAAGCGATTGTAGAATTGTACTAGAAAAAGAAAACAGAACTCAATTCAAATTGGAGAAGTATGAAAAAAGAAATTGCAACACACCTCCACTCTAGTGACTAAATGTGAAAAAAGTTTAGAAGAAGTTTTTAACAGAGCGCCAACTGGACGCGCCAATAACACCAAACGATTGTCAAACTAGCAAAGCTGTGTGACATATTTGCAACCACACACAAACACATATATGATCCTGCTCACAGTAAACTGACATTAACCAACAGACATTCAGACACACTCAGTGTATAACCTAGCAAACAGAGAAATAAACTTTTGGTTTTTTAATTTGATAGCAAAATGTTACACCAAGAATTTTGAATTTTTTATAGAAATTATTTTCAAATATCATTAAAATATTCTTCAAATTTCAGATTTGAGAAAATCCTGTATATCCAGTCCTGCTCCACTTTTCAAATAATTCTCCGACTATCTTGATTGTGGGTCACATTTAAACAAACAAATAAACACTAGAATATCCAAAACTGAAAAAGTAGCATAAATAAAACTACTCTTTCAATAAAGCAGTATTAGAAAACTACACTGAGAAAAATAACATGTTGTTAGGAACATAGGAACCTAAAATTGGTTCCACTAACCACATTTCAAATATATTCCCTGACTTATCCTAAAAAATATTACACAAAACTAGATTTGTAATCTTAATCATATCCAAATAATTTCTCTTCGTGTATTGTATTACCAGTTGAAATGAAAGCATATTTTTATAGAAAGTCAACTCTTACAGTTGCAAGTAATAGTTTTTTGTTTTCTTCTTTATTATTCAACTACTATATGCATTTGTATGTTTGTTTGTGTTGTAAATGCATTCATGCATGTCTGAATGTTTATGATATCGAGAATAGAGGAACTTTTTCATACACATATAGACTGTCAATTTTCTATTCCAACAAATCCTTTGTGAAAAGAGCAATGTCATTTCATATACCAAGCAATTTATCATCATCTACATATTGCTAGACATACAACAGGCATTCAGCATTGAAAATCAAACATAAATGCAACTGCACAGCACCCGCCCACAATCTCCTCCTACTCATACTGACATTTGAAAAAAGTTTTGTAAAATTTGGTTGTGGGAAATTCGATATACCCTTTATGAGGATAAGAATTTTTAGTTAAAAGGAAAATCGACAATTATTTTGTCACTGATTTTAAATCAAGACAAGCAAAAGTATTCTAATGTATAGTCTTGACTATAGTCTAGTGTATGGTCTTGACTATAGTTACATAGTCTTGACTATAGTATAGTCTGTAAAGTCTTCATCACAGTTCAGTCTATATAGTCTTGACTATAATCCAGACTATAGCGTGTTGACTATAGGATGGTCCATAGTCTTTGCTATAATTACTATAATTATAATTTACTATAATCTTTAAAGTCTTGACTACAGTCTTGCCTATATAATCTGTTCTATAGTCTTCACTACAGTCTGGTCTAGTCTATAGTCTTGACTAAACTCTAGTCTATAGTCTTGACTATAGTCTAGTCTATAGTCTTGACTAAAGTCTAGTCTGTAGTCTTGACTATAGTCTAGTCTATAGTCTTGACTATAGTCCAATCCATAGTCTTGACTATAGTCTAGTCTATAGTCTAGGCTATAATCCAGTCTGTAAAGTCTTGACTATAGTCCTGTCTATATAGTATTGACTATATAATCCAGACTATATAGACTTGACTATAATCTGGTCTATAGTATGGTCTATAGTCTTGACTATAGTCTGATATAGACCAGATTTTAGCCAAGACCATATAGGCTGGATTATATAGTCAAGACTATATAGACTGGACTATAGTCAATACTCTACAGACTGGATTATAGTCAAGACTATAGTCTTGACTATAGTCTAGTCTATAGTATTGACTAAAGTCTAGTCTATAGTCTTGACTATAGTCTAGTCTATAAAGTCTTGACTATATAATCCAGACTATATAGGCTTGACTACAATCTGGTCTATAATCTGATCTATTATCTTCACTATAGTCTGATCTATAGTCTTGACTATAGTCAGATCTATAGTCTTGACTATAGCCTGATCTACAGTCTTGACAATAGTCTGATCTATAGTCTTGACTATAGTCTGGTCTATAGTCTTGACTATAGTCTGGTCTATAGTCTTGACTATAGTCTAGTCTATAGTCTTGACTATAGTCTTGCTTATAGTCTTACTATAGTCTAGGGCATAGTCTTGACTATAGTCTAGGCTATAGTCTTGAATATAGTCTATGCTATAGTCTGATCTATAGTCTTGACTATAGTCTTGACAATAGTCTAGTCTATAGTCTTGACTATAATCTGGTCTATAGTCGTGACTATAGTCTAGTCTATAGTCCTGACTATAATCCAGTCTGTAAAGTCTTGATTATAGTCCAGCCTATAAAGTCTTAACTATATAATCCAGACTATATAGTCTTGACTACAATCTGGTCTATAGTCTGACTATAGTCAGATCTATAGTCTTGACTATAGTCTGATCTGTAGTCTTGACTATAGTCTGGTCTTGACTATAGTCTTGCTTATAGTCTGACTATAGTCTTGCTTATAGTCTGACTATAGTCTAGGCTATAGTCTATGCGATAATCTTCACTATAGTCTGGACTATAGTCTGAAATATAGTCTTGACTATAGTCTAGTCTATAGTTTTGACTATAGTCTAGTCTATAGTTTTGACTATAGTCTGGTATATAGTCGTGACTATAGTCTGGTCTATAGTCTTGACTATAGTCTGGTCTATAGTCTTGACTATAGTCTGTTCTATAGTCTTGACTATAGTCTGGTCTATAGTCTTGACTATAGTCTGCTCTATAGTCTTGACTATAGTCTGGTCTATAGTCTTGACTAGTCTATAGTTATGACTATAGTCTTGACTATAGTCTTGTCTATATTCTTGACTATAGTCTAGTCTATAGTCTTGACTATAATATTGGCTATTGTCTTGACTATAGTCTAGGCTATAGTCTTTTTTTTTACTAAAAATCCAACTTTTTACTAAAAATCCAGTTTTTCCTGAAAATTAAATTTTTCACCAAAAATCCATTTTTTTTTTTAATAAAAATCTAAGTTTTTTACTAAAAATCCAAATTTTAACTAAACATCCAGTTTTTCACAAAAAAATTCAATTTATCACTTAATATGTTCACTTAAAATCCATATTCACATTATGTCACATGTCAAACCTAAAAACAATTACACCTCCTCCGAATTTGTTGTATTATTACAAAAACCAGTCAAAGGAATTATTGCATACATGTTATATTTTCTCCACTTATTGCATACATGTTATATTTTCTCCACTTTTTTTTTCCCAATTTAGTTTATGTTATACGATAAATTTTTCCCCAGCAACTGTTTTTTATAGTTGCCAGCAACAAAAAAAAGAACCTCCATAGAATATTGAATACATATAAAAGTTAAAAATTGATAATTGCTAAAATTGCAATCAATAAAACATGACGGCGGTGGTAAAAATCTTGTTATAAAAGTGTATTCTGACTTTTGGCCCCTAAATGAATGAAACGAGAAATCCAATTGAAAAATATTGTAAGTGACATGAAATATGTCAAACATGTTACTTGTTCATGACAAAAACAGAAAAAGTTTATTTAATTTAAAAACTTCTTTCTCTGCTTTTAAACCTGTAAAGCGGTGAAGAGGTGGGAGTACAAAAAAAAATACCAAGAGAAAAGTTTCAATTTACAACTACGTTTCAAATAACTTTTTTGAATAAAGCCTAAAAGTATGCTTTAATTTTGGAAATGCTATACTGTACTAAAAGTAGGCAAAAGTTTTAGGGCTAGAAATTTAACCATAAACGTAAGTATGTAATATTTTAATTATTTAGGTAAAGTATGCTATAGTAACTTAAAGTATGCTATAGTATTCTAAAGTATATGTATTTACTTGAGTTTTTAATTAAACTTTCTTTTTGTGTTTGATTATGATTGATGAAGGAATCATTTGTTATTATTATCTTAAGTTGTAAAACAAATTGTTTGTTACGTAATGTCAATATGAGACCATTAAAAAATTGCATAATAATATTATTATAAACTTTTTTGTTATAAAATAATTTGTATGTTAAATAATCTGTTATGCAAATAGCTCAATTATATTTATAACAAAAAAAGGGAAATGTTTTTTTAATAAAAATTCAATACAAAATTTAATGATTTATAACACTGTCCTGTTTTTTTTTTACACTTTATCATTCATTGTACTTTTTATCAAGTCAAAAAAAAGTTAAAAATCATATATTACAGCATACAATTAGGGATTATGTTGTAGCTATCAAATGTTATTCGTTGAATTTATGTTTGTTATAGACTTTTTAGTATTTTTTTAAATAGATGTACAAATAATAAAAACATGAATAAATATTACTAATTTTAAAAACAAATTAATTAAATCTTTTGAAAATACTAGATTTTTAATAAATTTTTTAAACTGAAAAACAGTCAGATATAAATATTGCAAATTCAGTTCAGTTCTAGTTCAGTTCTAGTTCAGTTCTAGTTCAGTTCTAGTTCAGTTCTAGTTCAGTTCTAGTTCAGTTCTAGTTCAGTTCCAGTTCAGTTCTAGTTCAGTTCTAGTTCAGTTCTAGTTCAGTTCTAATTCAGTTCTAGTTCAGTTCTAGTTCAGTTCTAGTTCAGTTCTAGTTCAGTTCTAGTTCAGTTCTAGTTCAGTTCTAGTTCAGTTCTAGTTTCTAGTTCAGTCTATTTCAGTTCTAGTTCAGTTCTAGTTCAGTTCTAGTTCAGTTCTAGTTTCAGTTCGAGTTCAGTTTCTAGTTCAGTTCTAGTTCAGTTCTAGTTCAGTTGAAGTTCAGTTCTAATTCAGTTCTAGTTCAGTTCTAGTTCAGTTCTAGTTCAGTTTAGTAGTCTAGTTCAGTTCAGTTCAGTTCTAGTTCAGTTCTAGTTCAGTCTAAGTTCAGTTCTAGTTCAGTTCTAGTTCAGTTCTAGTTCAGTTCCAGTTCAGTTCTAGTTCAGTTCTAGTCAGTTCTAATCAGTTTAGTCAGTTCTAGTTCAGTTCTAGTTCAGTTCTAGTTCAGTTCTAGTTCAGTCTAGTTCAGTTCGAGTTCAGTTCTAGTTCAGTTCTAGTTTCAGTTCTAGTTCAGTTCTAAGTTCAGTTCTAGTTCAGTTCTCGTTCAGTTCTAGTTCAGTTTTCTAGTTCAGTTCTAGTTCAGTTCTAGGTTCAGTTCTAGTTCAGTTCTAGTCAGTTCTAGTTCAGTTCTAGTTTCAGTTCTAGTTCCGTTCTAGTTCAGTTCTCGTTCAGTTCTAGTTCCAGTTCGTTCCATTAAGTTCAGTTCTAGTTCAGTTCTATTCTAGTTCAGTTCTAGTTCAGTTCTAGTTCAGTTCTAGTTCAGTTCTAGTTCAGTCTAGTTCAGTTCTAGTTCAGTTCTAGTTCAGTTCTAGTTCAGTTCTAGTTCAGTTCTAGTTCAGTTCTAGTTCAGTTCTAGTTCAGTTCTAGTTCTAGTTCAGTTCTAGTTCAGTTCTAGTTCAGTTCTAGTTCAGTTCTAGTTCAGTTCTAGTTCAGTTCTAGTTCAGTTCTAGTTCAGTTCTAGTTCAGTTCTAGTTCAGTTCTAGTTCAGTTCTAGTTCAGTTCTAGTTCAGTTTCTAGTTCAGTTCTAGTTCAGTTCTAGTTCAGTTCTAGTTTCATTCTAGTTCAGTTCTAGTTCAGTTCTAGTTCAGTTCTAGTTCAGTTCTAGTTCAGTTCTAGTTCAGTTCTAGTTCAGTTCTAGTTCAGTTCTAGTTTAGTTCTAGTTCAGTTCTAGTTCAGTTCTAGTTCAGTTCTAGTTCAGTTCTAGTTCAGTTCTAGTTCATTAGTTTCAGTTCTAGTTCAGTTCTAGTTCAGTTCTAGTTCAGTTCTAGTTCAGTTCTAGTTCAGTCCTAGTTCAGTTCAAGTTCAGTTCAAGTTCAGTTCAAGTTCAGTTCAAGTTCAGTTCAAGTTCAGTTCAAGTTCAGTTCTAGTTCAGTTCTAGTTAACTAACTAACTAACTAACTAACTAACTAACTAACTAACTAACTAACTAACTAACTAACTACTAACTAACTAACTAACTAACTAACTAACTAACTAACTACTAACTAACTAACTAACTAACTAACTAACTAACTAACTAACTAACTAACTAACTAACTAACTAACTAACTAACTAACTAACTAACTAACTAACTACTAACTAACTAACTAACTAACTAACTAACTAACTAACTAACTAACTAACTAACTAACTAACTAACTAACTAACTAACTAACTAACTAACTAACTAACTAACTAACTAACTAACTAACTAACTAACTAACTAACTACTAACTACTACTAACTAACTAACTAACTAACTAACTAACTAACTAACTAACTAACTAACTAACTACTAACTAACTAACTAACTAACTAACTAACTAACTAACTAACTAACTAACTAACTAACTAACTAACTAACTAACTAACTAACTAACTAACTAACTAACTAACTAACTAACTAACTAACTAACTAACTAACTAACTAACTAACTAACTAACTAACTAACTAACTAACTAACTAACTAACTACTAACTAACTAACTAACTAACTAACTAACTAACTACTAACTAACTAACTAACTAACTAACTAACTAACTAACTAACTAACTAACTAACTAACTACTAACTAACTAACTAACTAACTAACTAACTAACTAACTACTAACTAACTAACTAACTACTAACTAACTAACTAACTAACTAACTAACTAACTAACTAACTAACTAACTAACTAACTAACTAACTAACTAACTAACTAACTAACTAACTACTAACTAACTAACTAACTAACTAACTAACTAACTAACTAACTAACTAAATAACTAAATAACTACTAACTAACTAACTAACTAACTAACTAACTAACTAACTAACTAACTAACTAACTAACTAACTAACTAACTAACTAACTAACTAACTAACTAACTAACTAACTAACTAACTAACTAACTAACTAACTAACTAACTAACTAACTAACTAACTAACTAACTAACTAACTAACTAACTAACTAACTAACTAACTAACTAACTAACTAACTAACTAACTAACTAACTAACTAACTAACTAACTAACTAACTAACTAACTAACTACTAACTACTAACTAACTAACTAACTAACTAACTAACTAACTAACTAACTAACTAACTAACTAACTAACTAACTAACTAACTAACTAACTAACTAACTAACTAACTAACTAACTAACTAACTAACTAACTAACTAACTAACTAACTAACTAACTAACTAACTACTAACTAACTAACTAACTAACTAACTAACTAACTAACTAACTAACTAACTAACTAACTAACTACTAACTAACTAACTAACTAACTAACTAACTAACTAACTAACTAACTAACTAACTAACTAACTAACTAACTAACTAACTAACTACTACTAACTAACTACTAACTAACTAACTACTAACTAACTAACTAACTAACTAACTAACTACTAACTAACTAACTAACTAACTACTAACTAACTAACTACTAACTAACTAACTAACTAACTAACTAACTAACTAACTAACTAACTAACTAACTAACTACTAACTAACTAACTAACTAACTAACTAACTAACTAACTAACTAACTAACTAACTAACTAACTAACTAACTAACTAACTAACTAACTAACTAACTAACTAACTAACTAACTAACTAACTAACTAACTAACTAACTAACTACTACTACTAACTAACTAACTAACTAACTAACTAACTAACTAACTAACTAACTAACTAACTAACTACTAACTACTAACTAACTACTAACTAACTAACTAACTACTAACTAACTAACTAACTAACTAACTAACTAACTAACTAACTACTAACTAACTAACTAACTAACTACTAACTACTAACTACTAACTAACTAACTAACTAACTAACTAACTAACTAACTAACTAACTAACTAATAACTACTACTACTAACTAACTACTAACTACTAAGCTAACTAACTAACTAACTAACTAACTAACTAACATAACTAACTAACTACTAACTAACTAACTAACTAACTAACCTAACTAAACTAACTAACTAACTAACTAACTAACTAACTAACTAACTAACTAACTAACTAACGAACTAACTAACTAACTAACTAACTAACTAACTAACTAACTAACTAACTAACTAACTACTAACGAACTAACTAACTAACTAACTAACTAACTAACTAACTAACTAACTAACTAACTAACTACTAACTAACTAACTAACTAACTATAACTAACTAACTAACTAACTAACTAACTAACTAACTAACTAACTACTAACTAACTAACTAACTACTACTAACTAACTAACTAACTAACTAACTAACTAACTACTAACTAACTAACTAACTAACTAACTAACTAACTAACTAACTAACTAACTAACTAACTAACTAACTAACTAACTAACTAACTAACTAACTAACTAACTAACTAACTAACTAACTAACTAACTAACTAACTAACTAACTAACTAACTAACTAACTAACTAACTAACTAACTAACTAACTAACTAACTAACTAACTAACTACTAACTAACTAACTAACTAACTAACTAACTAACTAACTAACTAACTAACTAACTAACTAACTAACTAACTAACTACTAACTAACTAACTAACTAACTAACTAACTAACTAACTAACTAACTAACTAACTAACTAACTAACTAACTAACTAACTAACTAACTAACTAACTAACTAACTAACTAACTAACTAACTAACTAACTAACTAACTAACTAACTAACTAACTAACTAACTACTAACTAACTAACTAACTACTAACTAACTAACTAACTAACTAACTAACTAACTAACTAACTAACTAACTAACTAACCAACTAACTAACTACTAACTAACAACTACAAACTAACTAACTAACTAACTAACTAACTAACTAACTAACTAGCTAACTAACTAACTAACTAACTAAATTTATATGTATTGAAAATTAAAATATAATTTTTACTGAAATCACAATTTAAGAAAATTAATTAGAAAAAGAATTGAATCACGTTTCGAAAACATGAACAAAAAATGTCCAGTGCACTCTTTATCAATATTTACATAAAATTAAAACAAAACAAAAAATAAATAAGTTTCTCTTATTATAACATTTTCATAAAATCTCTTACTTGCTTCTCTCTGTCTCTTACAATAGAAATAATATAACATCAAAACAAATATTCAACAATTATATTTACCTTAAAAGTTTTGTTGTTATTTTGTTTACAATTGATCCTGTTCGGGCAGGCTCAATGTTTTGATTTCTTTGTTACAAGCAAAAACACTAACAACGAACGAAACGCAACGCAAAGCAAAGAAATTTTTTACACAAAAAATAAAGAAAGGCAGAGAAAATAACGGCACTGCAGCTGCATATCAATTACGCAGCTGCAGCAAATATGATTTTAATTTATTATTTTAAAAGAACTGATATTATTAAAAACTTTTTTATATGTTATTTATTATTATATATTTTTAAGAAATTTTATATTAAACTTTATTTATACATTAATTAATATATTAATTTTACTTTTTTATGCAGAAATTTTATTAAGAACTCATTTTTTTACTACATTTTAAAACTAATTAATTATATTATTTATTTAAAACACTTTTATAATTTTGCTTTTTTTAATACCAAATACCCTTTATTTCAAATTTCACTTTTTTATTACACTTTTTTTATTAAATAATAACATTTTATTAAAAACATATTTTTACTAATTTTAAAACTGATTAATAACACTTTTTACTTTATTTATTTAAAACACTTTTGTAATTTTAATTATTTTAACAACAAACACCTTTTATTTACTATTTAACTTTTTATTAAACTTTTTTTTTGTTAAATAAAGATCACTCACGTTTTCCTCCCGATCACCGTACCGTTTCAAAGAAGTGCTGTATTAAACTAATTGCTTGAGAATTAAATTAAAATCAAATAGTCAAAAATGCATGTTGATTAATAAATTGCAACAACAACAACAGCTTGATGAGTAAAACGAGCTCAATTTGAATTGAGTTGGAGTAAAAGGGGAGAGCAAAACTTTAGGGGAGAGGAAGTAATAAGAAACACAATGAGATCAAAGTAAACAACAATTTTAAAAGTATGTATCAATGGAAGTTCCTTTTCTCTTGTCTTTATGAACAAATTTAAATGTTAATTTCTAGTTCTGTTCTAGTTCTGTTCTAGTTCTGTTCTAGTTCTGTTCTAGTTCTGTTCTAGTTCTGTTCTAGTTCTGTTCTAGTTCTGTTCTAGTTCTGTTCTACTGTTCTAGTTCTGTTCTAGTTCTGTTCTAGTTCTGTTCTAGTTCTGTTCTAGTTCTGTTCTAGTTCTGTTCTAGTTCTGTTCTAGTTCTGTTCTAGTTCTGTTCTAGTTCTGTTCTAGTTCTGTTCTAGTTCTGTTCTAGTTCTGTTCTAGTTCTGTTCTAGTTCTGTTCTAGTTCTGTTCTAGTTCTGTTCTAGTTCTGTTCTAGTTCTGTTCTAGTTCTGTTCTAGTTCTGTTCTAGTTCTGTTCTAGTTCTGTTCTAGTTCTGTTTCTAGTTCTGTTCTAGTTCTGTTCTAGTTCTGTTCTAGTTCTGTTCTAGTTCTGTTCTAGTTCTGTTCTAGTTCTGTTCTAGTTCTGTTCTAGTTTGTTCTAGTTCTGTTCTAGTCTGTTCTAGTTCTGTTCTGTTCTAGTTCTGTTCTAGTTCTGTTCTAGTTCTGTTCTAGTTCTGTTCTAGTTCTGTTCTAGTTCTGTTCTAGTTCTGTTCTAGTTCTGTTCTAGTTCTGTTCTAGTTCTGTTCTAGTTCTAGTTCTGTTCTAGTTCTGTTCTAGTTCTGTTTCTAGTTCTGTTCTAGTTCTGTTCTAGTTCTGTTCTAGTTCTGTTCTAGTTCTGTTCTAGTTCTGTTCTAGTTCTGTTCTAGTTCTGTTCTAGTTCTGTTCTAGTTCTGTTCTAGTTCTGTTCTAGTTCTGTTCTAGTTCTGTTCTAGTTCTGTTCTAGTTCTGTTCTAGTTCTGTTCTAGTTCTGTTCTAGTTCTGTTCTAGTTCTGTTCTAGTTCTGTTCTAGTTCTGTTCTAGTTCTGTTCTAGTTCTGTTCTAGTTCTGTTCTAGTTCGTTCTAGTTCTGTTCTAGTTCTGGTCCTAGTTCTGTTCTAGTTCTGTTCTAGTTCTGTTCTAGTTCTAGTTCTGTTCTGTATAAATACAAATTTAACTACTTTTACTACCAACATTATAATGTTGGCCATGACTCAAACATGTTACAATAGTTTTTGACACTAAAAATTCTATTTAGTCAAAGAAAAAATACAAGAAAAAAGTATAAAAAATGTAATAAAATATCTTACTTTCTAAGCTGCAAGAAAGTTTGACAATGTACGCTGTCAATTTATAGATATTTTTTTTTCGAAATTTTCAAACTAAATTTGAACTGTAACTGACAATAGCAACATTTTACAATATTGAAGTTGGAAAGTTGTTGTAAACATAAATAAACGAAAAAAATTAGTTAACTTTTAAAAAGCTAAGGAATTATTTGTGTAACAGCTGAATTAGTGGACAAGTTATTTTCACTTATTTAAAATGAAAACTACATTTAAAGCATAATTTCAGGAGTTGTATTTGAAATTTTAAATTTTAGCAAAATATTGCAAAACTCGTATCTGTTTAAAATGGAAGTTAGTATTTGTTTTAACATTATTCACATATAAGCACTTACGTAAGTATGAATGTGTGTGACAACAATTGAAATCAATAAAATACATCTTTAAACACAAACACAGTTTGAATTTCAAATATCAATCAACTTAAATAACACCTGCGACATAAAGTATCATGATGTTTTATAAACATTTATAAAGGAATTGAATAAAATTGTAATCAGATTGCTTACAAAGTCACACATACCTAGAGGCCAACACTTTATATATTTTTCATTAAAAGACAAAAATATACAAACGAACTTAGGTATGTTCAGAACAAACGTTGTCAAAAGATTTTACTGAAAACTGTTAAATTATGTAAAGTCAATTATTTTACAAAAATTGAGTTATGAAAGAGTTCTAAATTTATTTAATATTTTCCTTAATTTGTAGCCACCCTAATATATAGGTTAATAAATATAATTTCATACCTAAAGGCATTTAATTAATTCAATATACCACATAATATGACTTAAAGCATTAATTGTGACAGCTAAAATATCAAATTTCATATACTCACACATATACATACACACACTCATACATACCTATACACTCATACAACCATAAATTAAACAAATATTGTTACAAATGTTGACTTATATTGTATTGTCTAATCTATTGTATGTCTATATGTATGTTTGTATATATTCATACATCTGTATGTACATATGTACAATGTGAAAGTCACTTAAAATCAAAAGCATAAATTATTTATTTAACAAAATTTATACCTAGAAACATATAAATAATTTGTATTACACACAACGCACACAAATTTGCAATAATCATCAAATATACATATTTATATGGTTTAAAGAAAGGTCAGCATTTCATTACATATTTAATTATACATATATATATTAAGGTGGTTCCAAATTTTCTTTCACAAATTACTTCTGAACTAAACTAGAACTGAACTAGAACTGAACTAGAACTAAACTAGAACTGAACTAGAACTAAATTAGAACTAAACTAGAACTAAACTAGAACTAAACTAGAACTGAACTAGAACTGAACTAGAACTGAACTAAAACTGAGCTAGAACTGAACTAGAACTGTACTAGAATTGAACTAGAACTGAACTAGAACTGAACTAGAACTGAACTAGAACTGAACTAGAACTGAACTAGAACTGACTAGAACTGAACTAGAACTGAACTAGAACTGAACTAAAACTGAACTAGAACCGAACTACAACTGAACTAGAACTGAACTAGAACTGAACTAGAACTGAACTAGAACTGAACTAAAACTGAACTAGAACCGAACTAGAACTGAACTAGAACTGACTAGAACTAAACTAGAACTGAACTAGAACTGAACTAGAACTGAACTAGAACTGAACTAGAACTGAACTAGAACTGAACTAGAACTGAACTAGAACTGAACTAGAACTGAACTAGAACTGAACTAGAACTGAACTAGAACTGAACTAGAACTGAACTAGAACTACTAACTGAACTAGAACTGAACTAGAACTGAACTAGAACTGAACTAGAACTGAACTAGAACTGAACTAGACTGAACTAGAACTGAACTAGAACTGAACTAGAACTGAACTAGAACTGAACTAGAACTGAACTAGAACTGAACTAGAACTGAACTAGAACTGAACTAGAACTGAACTAGAACTGAACTAGAACTGAACTAGAACTGAACTAGAACTGAACTAGAACTGAACTAGAACTGAACTAGAACTGAACTAGAACTGAACTAGAACTGAACTAGAACTGAACTAACTGAACTAGAACTGAACTAGAACTGAACTAGAACTGAACTAGAACTGAACTAGAACTGAACTAGAACTGAACTAGAACTGAACTAGAACTGAACTAGAACTGAACTAGAACTGAACTAGAACTGAACTAGAACTGAACTAGAACTGAACTAGAACTGAACTAGAACTGAACTAGAACTGAACTAGAACTGAACTAGAACTGAACTAGAACTGAACTAGAACTGAACTAGAACTGAACTAGAACTGAACTAGAACTGAACTAGAACTGAACTAGAACTGAACTAGAACTGAACTAGAACTGAACTAGAAACTGAACTAGAACTGAACTAGAACTGAACTAGACTGAACTAGAACCTAGAACTGAACTAGAACTGAACTAGAACTGAACTAGAACTGAACTAGAACTGAACTAGAAACTGAACTAGAACTGAACTAGAACTGAACTAGAACTGAACTAGAACTGAACTAGAACTGAACTAGAACTGAACTAGAACTGAACTAGAACTGAACTAGAACTGAACTAGAACTGACTAGAACTGAACTAGAACTGAACTAGAACTGAACTAGAACTGAACTAGAACTGAACTAGAACTGAACTAGAACTAGCTGAACTAGAACTAAACTAGAACTGAACTAGAACTAGAACTGAACTAGAATAAAGTTATAAAGTTATAAAGTTATAAAGTTTATAAATTTATAAAGTTATAAAGTTATAAAATTATAAAGTTATAAAGTTATAAAGTTATAAAGTTATAAAGTTATAAAGTTATAAAGTTATAAAGTTACAAAGTTGTAAAGTTATAAAGTTATAAAGTTATAAAGTTATAAAGTTAAAAAAGTTAAAAAGTTATAAAGTTATAAGTTTTAAAGTTATAAAGTTATAAAGTTATAAAGTTATAAAGCTATAAAGTTATAAAGTTATAAAGTTATAAATTATAAAGTTATTACGTTATAAATTTATAAAGTTATAAATATTAGGCTTTAACTAAAATTACACTTAAAACTGGATAAATGAAAGAATACAAAAGTTCTGGTCTAAAGGTGAATACACCAGTAGAAGTTGGTATTAAGGGGGAAGGTCTAAAATTTTCTGGGTTCTGGGTAGTGGTTCCCCCTACTGCAAGTGGTGCTACCATAGAAAATATGTATATATTCATGTGATTGTATTCTATATTATCGTCTACAACATTTTATGAAAATGTCACTAAGTGTCACATTTAATGTCATTTACAGTAAATGACAATCAAACTGTCACAAAGTGTAAATTGTTAAGAGCGAAAATAACAACAGCAGCTATAGCAATAATAGAAAATAAAAAATAAAAAACTTTTAAAATTAAATCCAGAATTTATAACAAAAACAGAATGTGAAGGAAAGAGAAAATTAAAAAAAAGTTTTAATTTGATTTGAAATTAAATTTATATTTATTTTTAGCTCTAAACTAGATGTGATACAGATTTCTCCCGTTTGCGCAATAGAGAAAAGAACGTTTTAGATTTCAAATTAATGTGAAAACTACTTAAAGGTAATTAATTTTTCATTCGTTTCCGTTTTCTTTTTCTACCTAATACTTATTTCGCTATAAACTGTAATGTGTTAATTTGAGCAATTTTCTTTATTTTCCGACTAAATTGATTAATCATTTATAATAGTTTTAACATGTCAATTTTAATGCCAAACCACAACAGCAAAAGAGAACAGACAGTTAGTTTCAGTTTAGAATCCTCCTCCCTTTTGCTTAGTTGCTGTAACAAATGCTTCATTTTATTCCATTTTCAACTAAAACTTTCAGTTTTTTTTTTTTTTTTTTGTAAGAAAAAAATCTCTTTTAACACTCAATCTCCCAAAATAAAACTGACATCAATGGCAATCTCGATAAATGTTTGGCAATAACTTAAATAAGACATGATGCTGGATAAATGATGGAATATAAAAAAGAGCACATCTAAAGGGGAATATGGGAAAAGGAGTTGGGGTTTTGGGGGGGCAGATCTAACATTTACTTGCTGGTATTTTCTATAAATCACATTACGATTTGCTAAATTTTTTCTTTCTTTTTGAAAACGTAGAGATTTTCTTTTTTTCCAAATTCCGTCTGATGCTGGTAATTTGAAATATAATTGAGTTTGATTTGATATCTTTTGAAATGTTATGTGAGAGTGTTAAATAAATCATTTGACAGTTTTTTCTTTTTTATGATGATTTTTTTTTGCTCTTTTTATAGATTTAAACATTTGAATTGCTGTTTGCAAAAAAGAAAAACTGCAGCTATTCAAGTTTTATTAGACGTTAAGTAGTTTGATGTTTTTTCTTAAAACTGTCATAAAAATAAATTAAAGTTTCTTTAAATGGCTTCCTAAAAAAAACAAAGTTTTATTATTTATGCTAAAAATTTAAACTCAATTTTCTTTTAAATTCTAGCTCAAGTGTTAGATTTTTTTACTCCCTACACTTGACTTTCTCCAAAAAAAACATAAAAAAAACAGAAATATTTGGTCTGAATACTAAGGAAAATATGTTGAAAAATTAGCATAAGGCTTAACTGAATTTAAGCACATTTTCTATTCGAACATTTAGGTTTGTTGAGTATTTGTGTAAATAGTGCATTATTTTCCAAACCATTGGTAAATAACATTTCAATTGCTGTTGTAGTTGTTTTTCACAGATTCGTTGTAGTTGCAGTCATCAGCCACAGAAAAACATACTTGAAATATAGAAATCGGGAAAGAGTTAAAACGACTCAGAAGTAAGCTATAGCTGAAAGTAAATGAAACAAGTCCAACGCATAGACCACAGTTTGAACTATAGTCTAATCAATAGTCTAGTCTATATAGCAGACTGTAGTGTAGTCTGTAATCTATGCTAATGAGTTTGTACTACTACCTCTTCTACAGTCTGGATCAATTAATGTCTATATTAGTATATAGTCTAGATGAAAGTATATAAAGTATAATAGACTAATAGATTACTATTGCCTAGTGTAGTTTATAGTCTAGTCTATAGCCTAAACTATAATGCAATTTATAATCTGGACTACAGTCTAATCCATAGTCTGGACTAAAAACTAGTCTATACCTTGCACTATAAACTAGTCTATAGTCTGAACTATGGATAAGACTAGACTTTACAATACGGTATAGTATATTTTGGACTACAGTCCATAGTACGGACATTAGTATATAATCTAAACTAGTCCATGGTCTCCACAAGTCTATAAACTGAACTTTATAAAACCTATATACATATATATATAGTCTTGTCTATAGTCTGGACAATAGTCTTGTCAATAGTCTGGACTACAGTCTTGTCTATAGTCTTTTCTAAAGTCTGGACTATAGTCTTGCCTATAGTCTGGAATATAGTCTTGTCTTGTCTATAGTCTGGAATATAGTCTTGTCTATAGTCTGGAATATAGTCTTGTCTATAGTCTGGACTATAGTCTTGTCTATAGTTTGCACTATAGTCCTTGTCTTGTCTATAGTCTGGGATATGTCTATAGTCTAGTCTATAGTCTAGCCTATAGTCCCAGTCTATAGTCTAGTCTATAGTCTAGTCTATAGTCTAGTCTATAGTCTAGTCTGATAGTCTAGTCTATAGTCTAGTCTATAGTCTAGTCTATAGTCCTAGTCTATAGTCTAGTCTATAGTCTAGTCTATAGTCTAGTCTATAGTCTAGTCTATAGTCTAGTCTATATTCTAGTCTATAGTCTAGTCTATAGTCTAGTCTAGCTATAGTCTAGTCTAGTCTAGTCTAGTCTCTAGTCTAGTCTATAGTCTAGTCTTAGTCTAGTCAGTCTAGTCTATAGTCCATCTATAGTCTAGTCTATAGTCTAGTCTATAGTCTAGCTCTATAGTCTAGTCTATAGTCTGTCTATAGTCTAGTCTATAGTCTAGTCTAGTCTAGTCTAGTCTAGTCTATAGTCTAGTCTATAGTCTAGTCTAGCTAGTCTAGATCTAGTCTATAGTCAGTGTATAGTCTAGGTATAGTCTAGTCTATAGTCTAGTCTATAGTCTAGTCTATAGTCTAGTCTATGTCCTAGTCTGATAGTCTAGTGTATAGGGTATCTAGCTATAGTCTAGTCTATAGTCTAGTCTATAGTCTAGTCTATAGTCTAGTCTATAGTCTAGGTCTATAGTCTAGTGTATAGTCTAGTCTATAGTCCTAGTCTATAGTCTAGTCTATAGTCTAGTCTATAGTCTAGTCTATAGTCTAGTCTATAGTCTAGTCATAGTCTAGTCAATAGTCTAGTCTATAGTCTAGTCTATAGTCTAGTCTATAGTCTAGTCTATAGTCTAGTCTATAGTCTAGTCTATAGTCTAGCCTATAGTCTAGGTCTATAGTCTAGTCTATAGTCTAGTCTATAGTCTAGTCTATAGTCTAGTCTATAGTCTAGCCTATAGTCTAGTCTATAGTCTAGTCTATAGTCTAGTCTATAGTCGAGTCTATAGTCCTAGTCTATAGTCTAGTCTATAGTCTAGTCTATGGTCTAGTCTATAGTCTAGTCTATAGTCTAGTCTATAGTTTAGTCTATAGTCTAGTCTATGGTCTAGTCTATAGTCTAGTCTATAGTCTAGTCTATAGTCTAGTCTATAGTCTAGTCTATAGTCTAGTCTATAGTCTAGTCTATAGTCTAGTCTATAGTCTAGTCTATAGTCTAGTCTATAGTCTAGTCTATAGTCTAGTCTATAGTCTAGTCTATAGTCTAGTCTATAGTCGTCTATAGTCAGTCTATAGTCTATCTATAGTCTAGTCTATAGTCTAGTCTATAGTCTAGTCTATAGTCTAGTCTCTATCTAGTCTATAGTCTAGTCTATAGTCTAGTCTATAGTCTAGTCTATAGTCTAGTCTATAGTCTAGTCTATAGTCTAGTCTATAGTCTAGTCTATAGTCTAGTCTATAGTCTAGTCTATAGTCTAGTCTATAGTCTAGTCTATAGTCTAGTCTATAGTCTAGTCTATAGTCTAGGCTATAGTCTAGTCTATAGTCTAGTCTATAGTCTAGTCTATAGTCTAGTCTATAGTCTAGTCTATAATCTAATCTATAGTCTAGTCTATAGTCTAGTCTATAGTCTAGTCTATAGTCTAGTCTATAGTCTAGTCTATAGTCTAGTCTATAGTCTAGTCTATAGTCTAGTCTATAGTCTAGTCTATAGTCTAGTCTATAGTCTAGTCTATAGTCTAGTCTATAGTCTAGTCTATAGTCTAGTCTATAGTCTAGTCTATAGTCTAGTCTATAGTCTAGTCTATAGTCTAGTCTATAGTCTAGTCTATAGTCTAGTCTATAGTCTAGTCTATGGTCTAGTCTATAGTCTAGTCTATAGTCTAGTCTATAGTCTAGTCTATAGTCTAGTCTAGTCTAGTCTATAGTCTAGTCTATAGTCTAGTCTATAGTCTAGTCTATAGTCTAGTCTATAGTCTAGTCTATAGTCTATAGTCTAGTCTATAGTCTATAGTCTAGTCTATAGTCTAGTCTATAGTCTAGTCTATAGTCTAGTCTATAGTCTAGTCTATAGTCTAGTCTATAGTCTAGTCTATAGTCTAGTCTATAGTCTAGTCTATAGTCTAGTCTATAGTCTAGTCTATAGTCTAGTTATAGTCTAGTCTATAGTCTAGTCTAGTCAATAGTCTAGTCTATAGTCCAGTCTATAGTTTAGTCTATAGTCTAGTCTATAGTCTAGTCTATAGTCTAGTCTATAGTCTAGTCTATAGTCTAGTCTATAGTCTAGTCTATAGTCTAGTCTATAGTCTAGTCTAGTCTAGTCTATAGTCTAGTCTATAGTCTAGTCTATAGTCTAGTCTATAGTCTAGTCTATAGTCTAGTCTATAGTCTAGTCTATAGTCTAGTCTATAGCCTAGTCTATAGTCTAGTCTATAGTCTAGTCTATAGTCTGTCTATAGTCTAGTCTATAGTCTAGTCTATAGTCTAGTCTATAGTCTAGTCTATAGTCTAGTCTATAGTCTAGTCTATAGTCTAGTCTATAGTCTAGTCTATAGTCTATCTATAGTCGAGTCTATAGTCTAGTCTAGTCTAGTCTATAGTCTAGTCTATAGTCGAGTCTATAGTCTAGTCTATAGTCTAGTCTATAGTCGAGTCTATAGTCTAGTCTATAGTCTAGTCTATAGTCTAGTCTATAGTCTAGTCTATAGTCTAGTCTATAGTCTAGTCTATAGTCTAGTCTATAGTCTAGTCTATAGTCTAGTCTATAGTCTAGTCTATAGTCTAGTCTATAGTCTAGTCTATAGTCTAGTCTATAGTCTAGTCTATAGTCTAGTCTATAGTCTAGTCTCTAGTCTAGTCTATAGTCTAGTCTATAGTCTAGTCTATAGTCTAGTCTATAGTCTAGTCTATAGTCTAGTCTATAGTCTAGTCTATAGTCTAGTCTATAGTCTAGTCTATAGTCTAGTCTATAGTCTAGTCTATAGTCTAGTCTATAGTCTAGTCTATAGTCTAGTCTATAGTCTAGTCTATAGTCTAGTCTATAGTCTAGTCTATAGTCTAGTCTATAGTCTAGTCTATAGTCTAGTCTATAGTCTAGTCTATAGTCTAGTCTATAGTCTAGTCTATAGTCTAGTCTATAGTCTAGTCTATAGTCTAGTCTATAGTCTAGTCTATAGTCTAGTCTATAGTCTCGATAGTCTAGTCTATAGTCTAGTCTATAGTCTAGTCTATAGTCTAGTCTATAGTCTAGTCTATAGTCTAGTCTATAGTCTAGTCTATAGTCTAGTCTATAATCTAGTCTATAGTCTAGTCTATCGTCTAGTCATAGTCTAGTCCATAGTTTAGTCTATAGTTTAGTCTATAGTTTAGTCTATAGTTAGAACTATAGTGTTTTCTATAGTCTGGACTATAGTGTCTAGTCTAGTCTATAGTCTAGTCTATGCTTAGGCCTATAGTAGACAACAGATTTATGTAGTCTAGTATATAGTCTAATCCATAGTTTAGTCCATAGTCTAGTCTATAGTCTAGTCTGTAGTCTTTTCTGTAGTCTATTTTAGTTTAGTCTATTGTCTGGTCTAAAGACTAGTTTATAGTCCAGTCTATTGTCTAGTCTATTTTATCTGTAGTCTGTAGTCTCGTATATAGTTTAGTCTATAGTCAGTATTATAGTATTTTCTATAGTCGGGACAATCTGCATTAAGGTACTGAGTATTGTTGTAGGGTATTAACATCTAAATTTCAACAGCTTTGTTCCTATTGCCCAAATACAAAAATCTAGCAAAATGTTGCAAACTAAAAAAAATATCCACAATATTCAGAACTTAAATGTCTACTTGAAAATACATTAATATGAAGTACAACTAAAAAGGATTTATGGCGGATTTTTTCTGCTTAGTTTATATAAATAAAAATTGCGAAAAATACCTAAAAAAAAACAACAATAATTTCAATACTATGCATTTTATAAATTGGAGGCTACACAATTTCAAAAAAAGGCTACAGAGGGAGAGCAGAGCAAAAAAATTATTGTTAAAAACCTTAAATAGTAAATGCTACAAGCTAAAAATACTTAAAAAATCCAAAGCTGCTGTTTTGTAGTTATTTTAACAGAATTTTTTGTTTTTTGTTACACTTAACATTTCATGTTGTTACCCTTCAAACATTTAAAAGAGAAAACTATTGCGCATCACCCCAGACGCCACGTCAGAAACACTTCTGGACGATTGTCAGACGAGAACGCACATTTTACAAAAACAAAATACATTGATTTCGAATTTTCGTCTTCTAGAAATATACTTTTAAGTTACTTCCGGATGATAGTTAGAAGAGTGCATCCATTTTGCTTAAACAAAAAACCATGCCTGTTGAATTTTTTTCATCTGGAAGTATACGTTTTAGTGACTTCTGTATGAGAGTTGGGTGAGAACACACATTTTACAATAACATTGTTTCCTAATTTGTATCTTCTTGATTGTATGTTTATGTCACTTCTGGAAGACAGTTTGAAGAGTGTTCACATTAATGTTGTATTTTATTCATCTGGAAGTGTGGATTGTAGTCACTTCTGTACAATTGTCAGACGAGAGCACACATTTTACAAAAACAAAATACATTGATTTCTAGTTTTCGCCATCTGGAAGTATACTTTTAGGTTACTTCCGGATGATAGTAAGAAGAGTACAAAAACAAAAAATATAAATACTCCATTTTTTAGCGTGAAAAAATAAAAATAAATAATGCAGAAATTTGTTAAGTTCAGTGATGTTTTGTGTTTTGTTCAGTCATGTTCAGTTTAATTATTCATCGTAAAACTTAAATGAGTTCTTGAATTTAATGTTCATAGAAAAATAGTGTAATTAAATATTGTGAATCTTAAGTAATAAAAAACAATATGACAATGTTGTGTTAAAAATCAACTGTTAATAAACATTTAAGAAGGTTTTCTTAATTGACGAAGTTTATTAAATATATACCAAAAAGTATAAGGAAGGATTATATAAATAAAATTAAAAAGTAAGTTGTCATATTAAAATACTATTTTAGGAATATGTTAACAACTCTAAACGGCTTCCATTTCCATTATTTTTAAAAAAGTCTAATATGTTTCATTAAAAATGTTTTATATTAAATTTCGACTCTCTCTTAATTCGTTTAGGATGAACATCGGCTTTCATTTGATGAACATTGCATTTTTAACATATTTAGATTTATTTGAGTTAAATCTTAACTTTCAATATTTTTAAAACTATTTGCGCGTTTAAGTCTGGAATCACTATATTGAAATTAATACTACTGTTTTATACATAAATTATTTTTTGACTTGGGTCACTCGACACGAAATTGCCCATATAAGATATTTAATATTGAAATCAGATAGTTTTAAACCCACCTTTTTTAAATAAATACAATTTTATTAATTTCCATATAGATATTGAACCTAAGTATTAGAAGAGAGCAAACAAAAAATGTCAAAAGCAATATCCCGTTTAGGGTCGTTAAGGTGTTTCTATCGTTAGTGACTGTAAATAATTTAAAAATAATCCATGACTTAGTAATTTCAGATCTTTATAGACGGTTTAATTCCAAGTTATTGAAAAAATGTTCATGAAAGGTAAGGTTTTTATTGATTCAAAACAATAAATAAATAAATTAATTAATTTTTAATTATTTTATTTTTTAGAAAGCAGTAGCTAATATTAAAATACTTCTAACTGAATTAAAATATAAAAAAGGGATCTGGTAAGTTATAATGTCTTATTTCATCACGTGGTTCTACTAAAAATGTCGATTATTTGCAGAAAATGTAAAAAATGGATCTGACCGTTTAAACTTTGGTGGTAAATGTATTGGACATGAGAGAATCCTATTTTTATTGCTTCCTAAAGTATAACTGTTAATTTCAATAAATACAAAAGTATGTATATTCAATATTAATTATAACATTATTTTGGTTTATTTCGTTGAAGGATTAATGCGTTCCATAATATAACTCTTACAATTTGATGGATTAATCATAAAATTGATGAAGAACTACAAAAATATTTTAGAGTCCAACGTTTTACAATTTTTGGAAGTATACCAGTCAGCAGTTGGAATATTAATACAGACTCCCTGAAAATTATCTTATTATAAGGTAATAATTCTAAATTTTTGATACATATGTATGTACATTAGACCGACTCCCTCTGTATGGAAAGCAAAAACGTGTTTTTGTTACCCCTCCCAAAATTTACCTTGCTTTGTCTTATGATGATTCCCAAAATATTTTAAGTGACCACTGAACCAAATTAAAAAAAGGTATTTTGGAATTATTTTTTTTAAATTTTTGTTTGTTTTGAAACAAAATATCCAATACGGGGTATCGTTTAAAAGGTATTTTAAAGTCGCGTCCAATGATGTATTAATCATAAATAACCGTTGCTTATAATTGTCATATTCCAAAATATTTAAAATTGTTAGGTTTTTACTAAGAAAAATTAAATATATGCACAATTTTGCAAATTTTGCGCACCACTAGACTTGGCTTCAAAAACCTTTCAAATGATACCACATACTGTATATATTGTTTAAGAAATGCTGTATAATTTAAAACAAAATAACTAAAAAGGGACTTTTTTGTAACCGGTTCAGCTCACGAACGGCCACCGATAGACTAGAAATATTTTGGGAACCATTATAAAACATAACAAAGATTTTTTGAAGCTGGATAAAATATTGAATTTAACATGAAGAATCGTGTTCCCATACGATATTTTCTTTAAAACTGTCCAGCTCACGAATGGACAACACTTAACCGAAAATATTTTGGGTAACATCATATTACATAACAGCGAATATTATGAGGGGGTAACTCAAGCACCATTTTTTTGTGAGTCGGTCTAATGTACATACATATATTACTTTTTTTAGATTAGTTGTTAAATCTGTTATTTTTTCTACTATTTTAATTTCAATTAATTCAATAAAAACTATAAAATTTCATTTTATTAGATTTATTTTTATAGATTTTATTTTGGTGAGTATACAAATAGAAGAAGAGAAACTCATCTTCTAGAAGACGAGAATACTCATCTTCTAGAAGAAGAGAATACTCATCTTCAAGAAGAGAGAATACTCTTCTTCAAGAAGAAGAGAATCAATCATCTTCTAGAAGACAAGATAGAAACACTTCTAGATGATACTAAGTAGTCACTTCAAGAAGTGACTTCCTAGTCACATCTAGAAGAGTCTTTGGCAATACCTTACTTCCAAGAGTCATCTAGAAGTTTCTTCTGCGGGTCTTCCAGAAGTATCTTCCACGTTACTCTTAGACGTTCCCCAGCTCGGCATCAGTTCTTCCCGACTGGTGACAAGAATTCTTATACTTCCGCAACATCGCTGGCGAGCTTTTAGCACGTTTGGAAGTTTCATACGGGTAACTTCCGCAATAGAAAATGTTTGTAGGGCATTGTTATGCCACCATTGTACACACATACATACATACATTGCACATACATCGCCAACATAATACTTAACAATACCCTACAAACATTTTCTATTGCGGAAGTTACCCGTGTGAAACTTCCAAACGTGCTAAAAGCTCGCCAGCGATGTTGCGGAAGTATAAGAATTCTTGTCACCAGTCGGGAAGAACTGATGCCGAGCTGGGGAACGTCTAATAGTAACTTGGAAGATACTTCTGGAAGACCAGCAGAAGAAACTTCTAGATGACTCTTGGAAGTAAGGTATTGCCAAAAGACTCTTCTAGATGTGACTAGGAAGTCACTTCTTGAAGTGACTACCTAGTATCCTCTAGAAGTGTTCCTATCTTATCTTCTAGAAGATGAGTTTTTCTCTTCTTCTAGAAGAAGAGTATTCTCTTCTTCTTGAAGAAGAGTATTCTCTTCTTCTTGAAGATGAGTATTCTCTTCTTCTAGAAGATGAGTATTCTCGTCTTCTAGAAGATGAGTTTTCTCTTCTTCTATTTGTATACTCACCAAAATAAAATCTATAAAAATAAATCTAATAAAATGAAATTTTATAGTTTTTATTGAATTAATTGAAATTAAAATAGTAGAAAAAATAACAGATTTAACAACTAATCTAAAAAAAGTAATATATGTATGTACATTAGACCGACTCACAAAAAATGGTGCTTGAGTTACCCCCCTCATAATATTCGCTGTTATGTAATATGATGTTACCCAAAATATTTTCGGTTAAGTGTTGTCCATTCGTGAGCTGGACAGTTTTAAAGAAAATATCGTATGGGAACACGATTCTTCATGTTAAATTCAATATTTTATCCAGCTTCAAAAAATCTTTGTTATGTTTTATAATGGTTCCCAAAATATTTCTAGTCTATCGGTGGCCGTTCGTGAGCTGAACCGGTTACAAAAAAGTCCCTTTTAGTTATTTTGTTTTAAATTATACAGCATTTCTTAAACAATATATACAGTATGTGGTATCATTTGAAAGGTTTTTTGAAGCCAAGTCTAGTGGTGCGCAAAATTTGCAAAATTGTGCATATATTTAATTTTTCTTAGTAAAAACCTAACAATTTTAAATATTTTGGAATATGACAATTATAAGCAAACGGTTATTTATGATTAATACATCATTGGACGCGACTTTAAAATACCTTTTAAACGATACCCCGTATTGGATATTTTGTTTCAAAACAAACAAAAATTTAAAAAAAATAATTCCAAAATACCTTTTTTTAATTTGGTTCAGTGGTCACTTAAAATATTTTGGGAATCATCATAAGACAAAGCAAGGTAAATTTTGGGAGGGGTAACAAAAACACGTTTTTGCTTTCCATACAGAGGGAGTCGGTCTAATGTACATACATATGTATCAAAAATTTAGAATTATTACCTTATAATAAGATAATTTTCAGGGAGTCTGTATTAATATTCCAACTGCTGACTGGTATACTTCCAAAAATTGTAAAACGTTGGACTCTAAAATATTTTTGTAGTTCTTCATCAATTTTATGATTAATCCATCAAATTGTAAGAGTTATATTATGGAACGCATTAATCCTTCAACGAAATAAACCAAAATAATGTTATAATTAATATTGAATATACATACTTTTGTATTTATTGAAATTAACAGTTATACTTTAGGAAGCAATAAAAATAGGATTCTCTCATGTCCAATACATTTACCACCAAAGTTTAAACGGTCAGATCCATTTTTTACATTTTCTGCAAATAATCGACATTTTTAGTAGAACCACGTGATGAAATAAGACATTTATAACTTACCAGATCCCTTTTTTATATTTTAATTCAGTTAGAAGTATTTTAATATTAGCTACTGCTTTCTAAAAAATAAAATAATTAAAAATTAATTAATTTATTTATTTATTGTTTTGAATCAATAAAAACATTACCTTTCATGAACATTTTTTCAATAACTTGGAATTAAACCGTCTATAAAGATCTGAAATTACTAAGTCATGGATTATTTTTAAATTATTTACAGTCACTAACGATAGAAACACCTTAACGACCCTAAACGGGATATTGCTTTTGACATTTTTTGTTTGCTCTCTTCTAATACTTAGGTTCAATATCTATATGGAAATTAATAAAATTGTATTTATTTAAAAAAGGTGGGTTTAAAACTATCTGATTTCAATATTAAATATCTTATATGGGCAATTTCGTGTCGAGTGACCCAAGTCAAAAAATAATTTATGTATAAAACAGTAGTATTAATTTCAATATAGTGATTCCAGACTTAAACGCGCAAATAGTTTTAAAAATATTGAAAGTTAAGATTTAACTCAAATAAATCTAAATATGTTAAAAATGCAATGTTCATCAAATGAAAGCCGATGTTCATCCTAAACGAATTAAGAGAGAGTCGAAATTTAATATAAAAACATTTTTAATGAAACATATTAGACTTTTTTAAAAATAATGGAAATGGAAGCCGTTTAGAGTTGTTAACATATTCCTAAAATAGTATTTTAATATGACAACTTACTTTTTAATTTTATTTATATAATCCTTCCTTATACTTTTTGGTATATATTTAATAAACTTCGTCAATTAAGAAAACCTTCTTAAATGTTTATTAACAGTTGATTTTTAACACAACATTGTCATATTGTTTTTTATTACTTAAGATTCACAATATTTTAATTACACTATTTTTCTATGAACATTAAATTCAAGAACTCATTTAAGTTTTACGATGAATAATTAAAACTGAACATGACTGAACAAAACACAAAACATCACTGAACTTAACAAAATTTCTGCATTATTTATTTTTATTTTTTCACGCTAAAAAATGGAGTATTTATATTTTTTGTTTTTGTACTCTTCTTACTATCATCCGGAAGTAACCTAAAAGTATACTTCCAGATGGCGAAAACTAGAAATCAATGTATTTTGTTTTTGTAAAATGTGTGCTCTCGTCTGACAATTGTACAGAAGTGACTACAATCCACACTTCCAGATGAATAAAATACAACATTAATGTGAACACTCTTCAAACTGTCTTCCAGAAGTGACATAAACATACAAATCAAGAAGATACAAATTAGGAAACAATGTTATTGTAAAATGTGTGTTCTCACCCAACTCTCATACAGAAGTCACTAAAACGTATACTTCCAGATGAAAAAAATTCAACAGGCATGGTTTTTTGTTTAAGCAAAATGGATGCACTCTTCTAACTATCATCCGGAAGTAACTTAAAAGTATATTTCTAGAAGACGAAAATTCGAAATCAATGTATTTTGTTTTTGTAAAATGTGCGTTCTCGTCTGACAATCGTCCAGAAGTGTTTCTGACGTGGCGTCTGGGGTGATGCGCAATAGTTTTCTCTTTTAAATGTTTGAAGGGTAACAACATGAAATGTTAAGTGTAACAAAAAACAAAAAATTCTGTTAAAATAACTACAAAACAGCAGCTTTGGATTTTTTAAGTATTTTTAGCTTGTAGCATTTACTATTTAAGGTTTTTAACAATAATTTTTTTGCTCTGCTCTCCCTCTGTAGCCTTTTTTTGAAATTGTGTAGCCTCCAATTTATAAAATGCATAGTATTGAAATTATTGTTGTTTTTTTTTAGGTATTTTTCGCAATTTTTATTTATATAAACTAAGCAGAAAAAATCCGCCATAAATCCTTTTTAGTTGTACTTCATATTAATGTATTTTCAAGTAGACATTTAAGTTCTGAATATTGTGGATATTTTTTTAGTTTGCAACATTTTGCTAGATTTTTGTATTTGGGCAATAGGAACAAAGCTGTTGAAATTTAGATGTTAATACCCTACAACAATACTCAGTACCTTAATGCAGATTGTCCCGACTATAGAAAATACTATAATACTGACTATAGACTAAACTATATACGAGACTACAGACTACAGATAAAATAGACTAGACAATAGACTGGACTATAAACTAGTCTTAGACCAGACAATAGACTAAACTATAAAATAGACTACAGAAAAGACTACAGACTAGACTATAGACTAGACTATGGACTAAACTATGGATTAGACTATATACTAGACTACATACTAATCTGTTGTCTACTATAGGCCTAAGCATAGACTAGACTATAGACTAGACACTATAGTCCAGACTATAGAAAACACTATAGTTCTAACTATAGACTAAACTATAGACTAAACTATAGACTAAACTATGGACTAGACTATAGACTAGACGATAGACTAGACTATAGACTAGATTATAGACTAGACTATAGACTAGACTATAGACTAGACTATAGACTAGACTATAGACTAGACTATAGACTAGACTATAGACTAGACTATAGACTAGACTATAGACTAGACTATAGACTAGACTATAGACTAGACTATAGACTAGACTATAGACTAGATAGACTAGACTATAGACTAGACTATAGACTAGACTATAGACTAGACTATAGACTAGACTATAGACTAGACTATAGACTAGACTATAGACTAGACTATAGACTAGACTATAGACTAGACTATAGACTACTAGACTAGACTATAGACTAGACTATAGACTAGACTATAGACTAGACTATAGACTAGACTATAGACTAGACTATAGACTAGACTATAGACTAGACTATAGACTAGACTATAGACTAGACTATAGACTAGACTATAGACTAGACTATAGACTAGACTATAGACTAGACTATAGACTAGACTATAGACTAGACTATAGACTAGACTATAGACTAGACTATAGACTAGACTATAGACTAGACTATAGACTAGACTATAGACTAGACTATAGACTAGACTATAGACTAGACTATAGACTAGACTATAGACTAGACTATAGACTAGACTATAGACTAGACTATAGACTAGACTATAGACTCGACTATAGACTAGACTATAGACTAGACTATAGACTCGACTATAGACTAGACTATAGACTAGACTATAGACTAGACTATAGACTCGACTATAGACTAGACTATAGACTAGACTATAGACTAGACTATAGACTAGACTATAGACTAGACTATAGACTAGACTATAGACTAGACTATAGACTAGACTATAGACTAGACTATAGACTAGACTATAGACTAGACTATAGACTAGACTATAGACTAGATAGACTAGACTATAGACTAGACTATAGACTAGACTATAGACTAGACTATAGACTAGACTATAGACTAGACTATAGACTAGACTATAGACTAGACTATAGACTAGACTAGACTAGACTAGACTATAGACTAGACTATAGACTAGACTATAGACTAGACTATAGACTAGACTATAGACTAGACTATAGACTAGACTATAGACTAAACTATAGACTGGACTATAGACTAGACTATTGACTAGACTAGACTATAGACTAGACTATAGACTAGACTATAGACTAGACTATAGACTAGACTATAGACTAGACTATAGACTAGACTATAGACTAGACTATAGACTAGACTATAGACTAGACTATAGACTAGACTATAGACTAGACTATAGACTAGACTATAGACTAGACTATAGACTATAGACTAGACTATAGACTATAGACTAGACTATAGACTAGACTATAGACTAGACTATAGACTAGACTATAGACTAGACTATAGACTAGACTAGACTAGACTATAGACTAGACTATAGACTAGACTATAGACTAGACTATAGACTAGACCATAGACTAGACTATAGACTAGACTATAGACTAGACTATAGACTAGACTATAGACTAGACTATAGACTAGACTATAGACTAGACTATAGACTAGACTATAGACTAGACTATAGACTAGACTATAGACTAGACTATAGACTAGACTATAGACTAGACTATAGACTAGACTATAGACTAGACTATAGACTAGACTATAGACTAGACTATAGACTAGACTATAGACTAGACTATAGACTAGACTATAGACTAGACTATAGATTAGATTATAGACTAGACTATAGACTAGACTATAGACTAGACTATAGACTAGACTATAGACTAGACTATAGCCTAGACTATAGACTAGACTATAGACTAGACTATAGACTAGACTATAGACTAGACTATAGACTAGACTATAGACTAGACTATAGACTAGACTATAGACTAGACTATAGACTAGACTATAGACTAGACTATAGACTAGACTATAGACTAGACTATAGACTAGACTATAGACTAGACTATAGACTAGACTATAGACTAGACTATAGACTAGACTATAGACTAGACTATAGACTAGACTATAGACTTGACTATAGACTAGACTATAGACTAGACTATAGACTAGACTATAGACTAGACTATAGACTAGACTATAGACTAGACTATAGACTAGACTATAGACTAGACTATAGACTAGACTATAGACTAGACTATAGACTAGACTATAGACTAGACTATAGACTAGACTATAGACTAGACTATAGACTAGACCATAGACTAGACTATAGACTAAACTATAGACTAGACTATAGACTAGACTATAGACTAGACCATAGACTAGACTATAGACTAGACTATAGACTAGACTATAGACTAGACTATAGACTAGACTATAGACTAGACTATAGACTAGACTATAGGCTAGACTATAGACTAGACTATAGACTAGACTATAGACTAGACTATAGACTAGACTATAGACTAGACTATAGGCTAGACTATAGACTAGACTATAGACTAGACTATAGACTAGACTATAGACTAGACTATAGACTAGACTATAGACTAGACTATTGACTAGACTATAGACTAGACTATAGACTAGACTATAGACTAGACTATAGACTAGACTATAGACTAGACTATAGACTAGACTATAGACTAGACTATACACTAGACTAGACTAGACTATAGACTAGACTATAGACTAGACTATAGACTAGACTATAGACTAGTATAGACTAGACTATACACTAGACTATAGACTAGACTATAGACTAGACTATAGACTAGACTATAGACTAGACTATAGACTAGACTATAGACTAGACTATAGACTAGACTATAGACTAGACTATAGACTAGACTATAGACTAGACTATAGACTAGACTATAGACTAGACTATAGACTAGACTATAGACTAGACTATAGATTAGACTATAGACTAGACTAGACTAGACTATAGACTAGACTATAGACTAGACTATAGACTGACTAGACTAGACTAGACTATAGTCTAGACTAGACTATAGACTAGACTATAGACTAGAATATAGACTAGACTATAGACTAGACTATAGACTAGACTATAGACTAGACTATAGACTAGACTATAGACTAGACTATAGACTAGACTATAGACTAGACTATAGACTAGACTATAGACTAGACTATAGACTAGACTATAGACTAGACTATAGACTAGACTATAGACTGGACTATAGGCTAGACTATAGACTAGACTATAGACTATATTCCAGACTATAGACAAGACAAGACTATAGTGCAAACTATAGACAAGACTATAGTCCAGACTATAGACAAGACTATATTCCAGACTATAGACAAGACTATATTCCAGACTATAGACAAGACAAAGACTATATCCAGACTATAGGCAAGACTATAGTCCAGACTTTAGAAAAGACTATAGACAAGACTGTAGTCCAGACTATTGACAAGACTATTGTCCAGACTATAGACAAGACTATATATATATGTATATAGGTTTTATAAAGTTCAGTTTATAGACTTGTGGAGACCATGGACTAGTTAGATTATATACTAATGTCCGTACTATGGACTGTAGTCCAAAATATACTATACCGTATTGTAAAGTCTAGTCTTATCCATAGTTCAGACTATAGACTAGTTTATAGTGCAAGGTATAGACTAGTTTTTAGTCCAGACTATGGATTAGACTGTAGTCCAGATTATAAATTGCATTATAGTTTAGGCTATAGACTAGACTATAAACTACACTAGGCAATAGTAATCTTTAGTCTATTATACTTTATATACTTTCATCTAGACTTATACTATATAGACATTAATTGATCCAGACTGTAGAAGAGGTTAGTACAAACTCATTAGCATAGATTACAGACTACACTACAGTCTGCTATATAGACTAGACTATTGATTAGACTATAGTTCAAACTGTGGTCTATGCGTTGGACTTGTTTCATTTACTTTCAGCTATAGCTTACTTCTGAGTCGTTTTAACTCTTTCCCGATTTCTATATTTCAAGTATGTTTTTCTGTGGCTGATGACTGCAACTACACGAATCTGTGAAAAACAACTACAACAGCAATTGAAATGTTATTTACCAATGGTTTGGAAAAATAATGCACTATTACACAAATACTCAACAAACCTAAATGTTCGAATAGAAAATGTGCTTAATTCAGTTAAGCCTTATGCTAATTTTCAACATATTTTCCTTAGTATTCAGACCAAATATTTCTGTTTTTTTTATGTTTTTTTTGG